>NC_090736.1:43497776-43505276 GCF_036898095.1 Palaemon carinicauda | reverse complement strand
ATATGCTTGCATTTGTGTGTATAGATAAACAAATAGATAGATATGAATGTCTCCTTGTGCCATTGATATCCTGATACAATTATACGAACACACAGATGGAAGAGAAACTCAGAACAAAATTACATTCTTGGATCTATACATTGGCCGTAACAGCAAAACCCAAACAACCAGAGAACAATTCTAAGGAGAAACTTGACATGCGAGAATCCTTTCCGACCCTCAGACTCACAGTGGGATTTTTCCATCTCTTCCCACTGAGATAATTACCCTGATAACTGTGACGCCTGACAAGTTCAAATAGATTAATCAATTATACCCTTTAACGTGATTTTTTTAATTTTTTTTTTTTATTTATTCCTTATAGATCTCAGATATGGGTAATTCCATGTCTCTCAATCTACAGACTTTTAAACCATATGAAATGCTTATAGTTTAAGTGTGAATGTATTTGAGTTTGTTGCAAGGAAATGGGAGGTCTAGATCTTGAAATAGGATTAAATCATGACTATGATTTTATTTATAAACAAAAGACTATTTTTGTTTTATCTATATATACCGTTTTCAGTTCATTGTTCTTTGTTTTAAATGTAAGAATTGTTGTAAATAATTGAATGAACAAATTATACATGAATATGAGTTGGGTATAAAAAAGAAAAACCGTTAAGGTATCTTAGAGTCGTAATCCATATCATTAAATTCAGGAACATCATTTTCTTCTATTCGAGATAAAGTTTCTCTACAATTGACACAGCGAAGATTTACCTCAGCATTTCCATATGTATTGGTTACATTATCATAATGACCTTAGCAACTCTGAGAGAGAAAGTAATCAGGTTATTTTATCTGGGTCATATCCTACCTCTAACTTTTATTTGGTCTTTGTTGTTGCAGAATGGAAAAAGCAAAATTACGTCTAATGGGGATTTCAGGTCGGGATTTTGGGGAATTAATGGCTCAAGTGGAAGGGAATCACGAAATCCACTTTATGCTCCCCTGGTAATTCAGCCGGAAACAATCGAGAAAAACAGCTGGAAAAATTGGGTTTAATAATAGAGAAGTAAAAAGGAAATATTTAAACTAATCCATAGTTAAATGGGAGTTGAGCTTCTTTCCAGAAATTTAGAATCAAGATGGTTTATTACATCAATCTCTAAATACGAAAATAATAACCGTTTAGGTGATATAAGATAACATTATGATTAATCTAGACCTTCAAGATAATTTGCTTGCGAGCCAGTACACGAGAACGAGTAGGTAATCATTCTCATTAACATTAAAACCATTGATATAAGCTATTCCTGGTTAAATGAGAGCACTGCTGCCTTTAAATAAAGACCTACACGTCTTTAATGTTTTAAATATCATTGCGTGCTTTATATACAGAACTTCTATACAAAGATTATTGTAAGAAAAAAGTTTTAGTTTGCATGGTTTACCGGATATAATTTTGGATGAATTCCTTACACTTCAAAAGCATTATAATCTGGTCCTTATTTAGACTACAGCCAATGAACATGATATCGAGACCAACTAAGGATATGTAGACTCATTATATACTTCCATTAGAAGAATAATGATAGCCTCTGTAATTCATCAACTTATAGTAAACTGCCCAATTGCTTGATACATGTCAGGAGCTGATTGAAGTATAATCCTCATATCATTAGAAAAGTCAAAGAAACTTACTTTTTTATCTGTAATATTTTGAAGATTTTTAAGAAAAGGTGATGGTAATTTGGTATTATAAATCGGAATCTATCCCTCCATCGCATGGGTGAGTTAGTGGCTTTCTCTAGAGATGAAGGCCACGTCCAGTTCTTGGAGGGAGAACTGAATCTCTTTCCAGACCCAAGGTTTCTTACCAAGAACGAGCTACCCACCATCAGGTGGGGTCCCTAGAGAATCTGCCCTCTGAAGGAAGATGCATCTCTATGTCCAGTGGAGTGCCTAAAGGTCTATCTTCATAGAACTTTAGACTTTAAGGGAGGACAGCTGTTCAGAGGAGAAACCTCGGGTTCAAATTTATCTCTGAAACTGCTAAGGGCGAAACTCACCTATGTTATTCGCAGAGCGGATCCAGACTGTACACCCGCAAGTCATGATCCGAGGAAAGTTGCCTCTTCCATAAAATTTCTTTAATTATATGGACTTTGAACATCTTCGTTCGTACACCGGCTGGTAGTCATCCAAGGTGTTCTTTATGCACCATGCAAAGCAAGTGGAGCAACTCAAGAGGTCTGTGGTAGCAGCAGGTAGAATTCTTAAACCTGCTGTTTAAATCTGCGAGGAACAAGTGAAATTAATTTGAGACGATTAATTAAGAGGGTGGGAGTGTAGTCACAGACTGTTGCTACACACTGAGTGATAGGCCACTAACGTGTCCTTTTGAACTGTTCCATTGACTTTGGTGAACTATAGCATAATACGGACACTTGTGCCAAGCGTTTCTTACGCTAGTGTAAATAAACAGTAATACAGACTGTATCAATATTATTAATAATTCGATTAAAGTGGCAAATCTGTTTCCTTTTAGACCAAACAATATTTTCTGTTTACTGTTTTCTTTATGCTTTAATGGATATCGTCCACATTTTATAGATTTTATAAATTTTGACTGATATATATGTTTATTAAATTTTTAATAAACTAGTTCATAGTGAACCCTGCGTCTTATTCGCCCACACTCATTTTATTAGAAATGTACTGAGCATTAAGTTTAAAATATGGATAATTTTAACATGGAATGTCTTTTAAGATTATTCCTTTCTTCAAGCAAAAATCCACTCGCTTTAACCCTTCCTTGGGAAGGATTAACATTGTACCCTAAAGGGATGGTGGTAGAGATGCAAAATTTGTTCCTATACGGATACAACTGTTATCCGATATTTTAATAAGAGTAGACATACTGGGGGAGATGTCAGGAATTCATACTGACATTGGTGACTCTTATACAAACTTTGCTTTACAATGTATAGGGCGAGACCACTATACAAGCTTGTCATTTTGTCATCTATATTTAATATGTACTCCTCCAGACTTTTTCCAGAGTCTAGTACGACTCTTCCCTGTAGGGGGCAGGAAGCGCTAACATAGTTCATGCTTAGATGAAATGATGTATGATAGTAACATCATAGGGGTCTAGGTCTAGACTGACCAGGAAAATACTTTCTTGAGGGTACGACACCGATTGAGAATCCACAGATACAGTAATGCTCTGGTAAACTTCCATCAGGACGACATGGCCTGAGCCCAAAAAATGGATTTTGAGCGAGGCGAAAAATCTATTTTTGGGTGAGGTAGCTATGTCGTCTTGATGGACCCGCCCTTCCTTTGATAGTAAGAAGGGCTTATTGACCCCTCCCTATAATACAATGTCTGTAGCACCTCGTGTATCGCTACAAGGAATAAAGATGGCGCTGCCGTCTTCGTCAGATACACACTGGAAACGGAATAGGAGAGATACCTTATGAGCGGCTCTCTTTGCATTCTCGTTTTGAGAATCTTGTCATTGTAACCCCTCGAAGCGTTAATACTGTTCGGGGTGAAGATAGCTATGTGGCATGTCAAGAATACGTTCCCTGATATTATGCGATATCCCTGTTAGATTTATTTAGGGATATTCGCTCCAGGAGTTAGAATTCTGGATACCTTAAGGTAAAATTCTCTGGGAATATCATTGTAGTCAAATATACCCTAGGAAGCTACCCTTTAAGAACTTCCATCAGGACGACATGGTTACCTCACCCAAAAATAAATTTTTCTCTTCGCTCAAAATCTGTTATATATATATTCAATAAAAACGTATTTGATAAAACGGGGAGAAGCATCACCAGAAAATGTAGTATAACGGTCCATGCCCTATTCAGTTTTATTTTTTTTTTTCTTAGTCGCAGATGATCTTTGCAGTAAAACAGTATGCCCCATTACAGACGGCACAACAGCAGCTCGTCGAACCCCATCACTAAAATTGGTTCATTTATTACTATAATGCCGACATTTGCTTATAAGTTTATCTCTCTAACTATATATTTATATATCTATCTATGTATCTATCTATCTATCTATCTATCTATATATATATATATATATATATATATATATATATATATATATATATATATATATATATATATATATATATATATATATATATATATATATATATATATATATGTATGAGGGTGTGTATGAGGGTGTGTATTTATATGTGTATGTGTATTTTGTGTATTTGTTTAATATGTATGCATAACTAGAGACAGAAACGTCGAGTAAATGGGTTAGATATAGATAGAATATATAGAAAAATCATGGAAATATTTCATCTGATGTTTGTATGAAATAATTAATCTTTAAGGACTTAGATGAAGTTTACATTAGACATTTTTGTAATATCAGTGAATAGAAAAGTTTTGAATTAGATATTAGAAAATAATCAATGACAACAATCTAAAGTTGGTAGAAACTTTATTGATAAAAATACAGCGGTCTATTAGAAGTAGTATTGATTTTTTATTTAATCAACTTTTTGCTACCTTTAATTTTTCGAACCTTGAATAGATGTGATGGGTTGACCTCGGCCCCTAGCTTATCCTGAAACGTTTTTTTTTTTTTTTTTTTTTCGCATAACGCACCAGCTGTCATTAATTGGTTATGTAGAAAAGTAAAAATCCAAGAATTGTTTGAAAAGAACATTGCTTTGGTTATTACATAAAGGATAAAGAAGATTAATATTTTTGTTTTCCATTAACGTCTTCATTATCATAATTTTTTCTTAGTCGATGTTTTGTAAAAGAATCAAAAGATTTTAGAAGAAAACAAAGAGACTGGCTAAAATATTTTAATATGAATTGCCAAAAATAGACATGAGAATTTCAAGAATATTTTCCATCTTTAAAATTCTTCACTTCCAAACGGGGACCCAAGACAGAAACCATCCCCTTCAGCAACTAGTTTCATTTCAAAGTTATCGTCAGACAATTCGGGGTGGCAACAACAGAACAGAGCGGGCCCATGAATAGATACCTGATATGATATTGACAGCTGAGTAATAAAAGCTCAGTTAGTCAATAAAGAGTCGTCTAAAGCCAAGACGCAACTTAAGTTTCAGTTGAGGTGACAGTCCCCTCTCGGCAGACAATAGATCCCGGGAAGGAGTTGTTGGTTGTTCCCTCTGCCTAAACAGTAATCGTTTTCCATTATTCCGTCTCATTTCCTCCATTCCCTCTCCAACGGTCATTGTTTGTCTCGCATCCCTCATTCCCCCTTCAACGACCATTGTTTTGATGCCTCGTGACATTGTTTGTTGTTTGTGAAAGCTACTGCGTATATAAGAAAATGCCAACGAGGGACGAAACGGATGATGAATTCTCAATGGCTTTGTTGACGATGTAAGAGAATAAGGAGGAATTTCAAATGTTTTGATTTTGGTGAAATGCTTAGTAAAGAATTATTGAAAGTATAATCTGGTTCAATTTAGTACGAGTTCTCCAGTACAATACTGTAATTATTAAAATGACTACAATTGATGGTCTGGATATGATTCACAAGGGTTGTAAATATACAAAAAGACAGAATAGTGATGAGATTGTAAAAAAAAACCATAAAATTACTTTTCATTAATTTACTATAATTTCGGTTGGTAATGAGACCAAAGACGGTTTCTCGAATTTTGTAATTTTTCTGAAATACGAAACAATGGTAAAACGGGAATGTTTCCCAGTGGTGATTTCTTTGCTAAATAGAACAAATGATAAAACGTAATACTTACACTTCTCTGTTCTTGTTTTCGTTATAGTCATCAAGTGCCAATGATATTAATGTTATCAGATTTATTTATATTTCTACTAATATAACGCCAATCTTATTAATTATATCTCCTGTAGGTATGTCAGCACTACCTAACTGCTTTAATGCTTTTATCTTTTATACAATTATTTGGTACCTTTTCTATGTTGCTATATATCCCTTGAACAACTAATTTACGATAAGAACAATACACGCATATGATAAAAACTTATCTTTGTGAAGCAGAAATAGTAATCCTTAGATTATATCTAATGTGTCCTCTCTTTTCTTCCTGCTTTTTCGTATATGTAATAGCTTGCTGAACTCACTTTGAAGAAGGGCCTTGAGAAGAAGTAAAGGCATGGACTCATCAAAATCTTGTATAGATTAACCTAAGTAGTTATTTGGAATTTGGTTGAGTTTCATTGTTGATAGAGAGAGAGAGAGAGAGAGAGAGAGAGAGAGAGAGAGAGAGAGAGAGAGAGAGAGAGAGAGAGAAAGAGATCAAATATTGGAGGATCTTGTCAAGGTAGCCCTTGTCCCACTGGAGTGAAACAATTATCAGAAATTCTATCACTTTCTCGATTTGCGGATATAACCCTTATGCATTCCTGTTTGGCTTAAGATAGCGTCATACGTATACCGTTTCTAAATGATAAGAAACTAATGAATGCGACCAGAAATGAACATCTTCATATGTAAATAATTGTTTAACTAGTAGTTAAAATTCTTCAGATCGAACCACATTTCTGACCTTCAGGACGGTTTTGTTTCTTCACTCTCCAGATTCTTTATCATCATCATCATCTCCTCCTACGCCTATAGACGCAAAGGGACTCAGTTAGATTTCGCTAGTAATCTTTATCTTGAGCTTCTAAATCAATACTTCTCCATTCACCATCTCCTACTTCACGCTTCATAATCCTCACCCATGTAGGCCTGGGTCTTCCAACTCATCTAGTGTTTTGTGAAGCCCAGTTAAACGTTTGGTGAACTTATCTCTCATGGGGAGTGCGAAGAGCATGCCCAAACCATTTTCATCTAACCCTCACCATGATCTAATCCACATATGCACTCGAGTAATCACTATTATAGTTTAATTTTCTAATCCTGTCCTGCCATTTAACTGCAAATATTCTTCAAGGGCTTTGTTCCCAAGTCTACAAAATCCGTTGGATACTGTTTCATTGTCATACTACGACTCAATGCATGTCTATATATTTAATTTAATTTATTTCATTGGCTGATGATTTTACCCAATGAATTCTGAAATGTTCACGTGACGATCAGTATCTAAAAGACAATGAGAATAAAAAATAACCGTAGATTACAATATCTCTCAGACAAAATTAAGAAATGTTGAACTAAACAAAGATGAATCTATACTGAAATAACTAGATAGAATGCTTGCATGTGGAAGACATTTGCATTTATCAATTTAGAATTCAGTAATTTTGGACCATTTAGGCTATGCAATTACAGCATTGGGGTCCACGCTAAATTGCTGGTTATGTGTATTTAGTTAGAGTTTGCTGATCACGCAACGAGTCTTTCTCTTAGGTTTCTGAAAAAATTATCGTAATTTTGGAATTTGGGTCAGAATCTTCGTATCTGATATCTGCATAAGACCCATATCAAATGTTGGCTTCAGATCTGAAGTCGCATGGATTGACAAGTACAATTACTATGGCGGATAAACCAAAAGACCTTTTTTTT
>NC_090736.1:43487776-43495276 GCF_036898095.1 Palaemon carinicauda | reverse complement strand
AGGTTTCTGTGGATATGATTCCTTCTTTTGTGATCTACCAGACTAGTCCTCGTTGCTGTTCTCGGGGGAGGATAAGTTCTTTCCTTGGGAGTAGCAATGCCTTCCTTGCTTTGGTGCTCTGGGAGCTGGCAAGTATTGCTGGCCTTCCCCCTTAGATCTCCCTTAGGCTAAGATAAGTTTCTTGGCTGCAGGTGATCTGTCACTAAAGCAAGGTTGGCAGGACCCTCTTGTCCCTTCCCCCTCTTTCTTCGTAATGGCCGAGCCATTACTGTACTGTACGTCGTTCTACATCTGGACCTAGTATAGGTTAGGATGTGGAATTGACTCAGCCCCTTGCCGGCCGGCAGAGCTGCTGGCCGGCAAGGGTCTTATGTTTTCGAGTGCTGCCCGGACCTCTCTTGGTCCCTCATCCATGCCTGCCGGCAGAGCCAGACGGCATTGGTCAGGAAGCCTGAATTAGTTTCTCCCCTTCCTTATATGCACTCTTTCGGTTGCCGGGCTGGGAGGCAGTGTACACTCTTATCCCGGCATCCATTCTATTTTTCTTCTAGTGCTGTACCTGACCCGGCTGCCGGCCTATGAGGCCGGCTGCCGGCCTCATAGGCCGGCAGCCGGGCAGGTGTAGTCCTCTGGTTCTTTTGCTGCCGGCTGGCATCGGTCTTGTACCTTTGCCGGCCGGCTTATGTCAGCCCTTGTCTGCCGGTCACCAAGAGTGTGGCCGGCAGCTGGGTACTACCTTGTGTAGTTGTTGTCCGGCAGCCATTGCCGGCCAACATTGGCTGTTACCGGCCGGCAGTTGCTGCCGACCGGCACAGGCATTTGAACCAGAGTGCTGCCGCCCTATAGCTGTTAAGTAGTATACTTTAAAGCTAGTTGTGGTGTGTGCCGGCCGGCAAAGGCAGGCCGGCACACATCCCCCTATGCTGTACTAGTATTCTTCAGTATAACATATACAGTAAGAAGAAAACTATGGTAAGGGTTTTGGTACAGCACTGTGTCTTCTAACACTATTGTGTTTTCTTGCACATCCCTTTGCTGTTGCCCTCTGATAGGAAGCTGAGTTCTTTCCTGTCTATTATCCAGGTTTTTAAAATCATTGCTTAGGTGTGAGCTCCACCTGTTTCCTCTGGAAACCTTGCATTGGTTACTCTAGAAGAGATAAACCATTTTGATTTTATTATCTGGAAGGCTGCAACAATGGGTTGTGAGGGAAACACAAGTGTGTGTCTTTCCTTTATGAATTGTTATGCTATACTATGCATATCCAGTGATACATAGTTCACTTGATACTCATGGAAATTTCTTCTCTTTACAGGAGGACCCTCCGAAGTGCGGAAATGTTTTCTGCATCGTCCGCAGCAAGAACCTCTGCGGACATGAGTGTTGTAGGAGACACGCAGCATGCGCTGTCTCCAAGGATGATCTCCAGTATTGGGACCCTCAGGTATGTACTGTATGCACTAACCTGATTACTGAGGCTTTTGATTCCCCTAGAACGGCGGAATCAAGGGATATAGCAAGGGAGAAGCTTCGTACTTGGGTAAGGGGCTTCAAGAAGAACACCTCTGGCCCTTATCTTCCAAGTGAGAAGATGAGGGCGTATCTTTTTCCCCAGGCATCAGCTGATGCAGTGATTCCCCAGCCTCAAGAGGAGATCCCTCAAGATCAAGTCCAGGTGGACGTGGAAGTCGCAGTCGCGATGCAAGACATCCAGTTAGATGACAGGATGTCTGACCTGGACGAACGTTTGGAACAAGACCTCCTGGCAGAAGGTCAGGATGAAGTCAAACCCCCGGATGTCGTAGAGGATGAGGTCGACAAGGTGTCGGCTACTCCGGTTCAGATTCCGGAGCCTATCCCCTAAACATCGGCCAGTCTCCCAGTAGAACTGGGACAGGCCCTCTCTTCGATTGTTGGAATGATCCAACAAATGCAGAAGGAGAATCAGGAGAAGGCGGCTGCTATGGAACTGCGTATGCAGTCCCTGGCAGAATCACGTGGGCCCCGGAAAAGGCTCAATGTGAAAGACCTTCCCTTATGCTCAGATGCTAACCCATGGAGGTATGCTGAGCACATGCCGATGACGACTGGAAAGATCGTCATCTCGGATAAGCTGGGTTCAGTTCCCCTAGAGGAGGTGGAATTCTGGCCCAGCAAGGCATCATATCCGGACTGCTATGTCCGGCTGAGAAAAGAACCAGCTTCAAGGGAGGAGACAGAGCCGAAGGAGGTCATAATTATGGACCACACTAAGGCTCAAGCCCTACTTTCATCCTCGATGAAAGAGAGGGGCTTCTCTAACTCGAAGGTAGCTGCATTGAGCAAGAAGCTCCCTTCTTTTGTGTCCTCTCCTGCTAGAGCCTTCCCCTTTCTACAGAAAGGGTTTGCGGCTGTCCTAAAGGCAGTCGAGGCCGGCAAGCCTTGCCCCTCCCTGGAGGAGTGTAAACCCTTGTCGCTGGCCCTGCCTATGGACCACAAAGACTGGAAGGATGTCCATCTGACATTCTCAGTGGGAAAGTTGGAGGCTGATATTGCCGGACGGCAATTCGGCGAGGACCTCCCCAAGCTGTCCGACTCTCTTTTACGAAGAGAGTTCGAGACAAAAGAAAGACTGGCTGCCTCAATGTCTCATCAGACTACTCTTGAGACGATGGCAAGTGACCCCAAGGTCCATGAAATGTTCATGGTAGTGGCTAAGTCTCACCTAGCCACAGTGACGAAGGACCTTTATGGCTTCGTCAAGGCAAGGAGAGCTTGCAGGGAGTTCGTGTTCACCAGGGCTACGGTGAGACACGAGCCAAGGAAGTTAATCTCCTCCAACATTTGGGGAAAAGACCTTTTCCCTACCGATGTGGTCAAAGAAGTTGTTGATAAGGCCGCCGTGGAGAATAGAAACCTTCTCCAGAAGTGGGGCCTGGCTATCAAAAGAAAGTCTTCCCCGGATGAGGGTCCTCAACCAAAGAGGAAGAATATGAGGACTAGGCTACCGTCTCGGCCAGCCAAGCCTTTTAGACAGCAACAGCAACTGCAATTGCCATTGCCTCCAGTGCCCCAGATGGTGGCACAAACCCCGACAACTTTTCAGTGGGTACCCCAGGCTGTGCCAGGTCAGTCAACCACATTCACCCCAACGTTCGAAGGACAGTCTTCTTCCTTTCGTGCAAAACCTAGAGGAGCAGCCAGAGGCTCGTCTAGGCGCCCCTCAAGGGGAAGGGGATTCAGAGGTGGTCGTGGTCAGGGAGGCAAGACCTCAGGACGGCAGTCCAAGTGAAACGATACCGGTAGGAGGGAGACTGATGAAATTTTGGGATCGCTGGACCTTCGATCCCTGGGCCCAAAGCCTACTCAAGAATGGACTGGGCTGGAGCTGGTACAGCACTCCACCCCTGTGCCTTCGGTTTTTCCAACACTCCACCCCCGTGCTGGAGGAGTACGTTCAAGAACTGTTGGAGAAAAAGGTGATCCGAAAGGTGAAGTCCATCAAATTCCAAGGGAGGCTGTTTTGTGTTCCCAAGAAAGACTCGGAAAAGCTCAGAGTCATTCTGGACTTGTCGCCACTCAACAAGTTCATAGTGAATTGTAAATTCAAGATGCTAACATTGCAACACATAAGGACCTTACTGCCCAAGAGGGCATACTCAGTCTCTATAGACTTGTCAGACGCCTATTGGCACATTACAATCAGCCGTCGACTCTCCCCCTACCTAGGGTTCAGGCTACAACGGAGACTATACGCCTTCAGAGCCATGCCATTCGGGCTAAACATAGCCCCAAGGATTTTCACGAATCTTGTGAGCGCAGCTCTCAAACAATTACGCCTAAAGGGAATTCAGGTAGTAGCCTACCTGGACGACTGGCTGGTGTGGGCAGCATCCGAGACCGAATGCTTGCAAGCTTCCAGTCGGGTGATCCAGTTCCTAGAGTACCTAGGAACTTTTGTCACACAGTTTCTCCATCCCGACGAAGAAAAGGAAGGAGATAGCGGGCTCTGTCAAGAGACTTCTAGATTCCGAAAGGATATCAAGACGCGAACAGGAGAGGGTACTAGGCTCTCTCCAGTTTGCTTCAGTGACAGACCCAGTGCTAAGAGCACAGCTAAAGGATGCAACCGGAGTTTGGAGAAGGTATGCGTCAAACGCGCGAAGAGATCTGAGAAGACCAGTGCCGCCTCGGCTACGTACTCTTCTCAGGCCTTGGTCCCAATCCAGACATCTAAAGAAGTCGGTTCTTCTTCAGCCACCTCCCCCGTCGATGACGATTCACTCAGACGCCTCAAAGGAGGGATGGGGAGGTCACTCTCATCGGAAAAAAGTCCAGGGGACTTGGTCCAAGCTATTCAGGACCTTTCATATAAACTTTCTAGAAGCTATGGCAGTGCTCCTTACCTTAAAGAAAGTCTCCCCGCGTCACTCGATCCACATAAGATTGGTGATTGACAGCGAGGTGGTTGTGAGATGCTTGAATCGACAAGGGTCGAGGTCACCACCTCTCAACCAGGTGATGTTAGCCATTTTCCGATTGGCGGAAAAGAAGAAGTGGTACCTGTCGGCAGTTCACCTTCAAGGAGTCCGCAATGTGACAGCGGACGCTCTATCCAGGTTCACACCGATAGAGTCGGAATGGTCCTTAGACGCAGGATCATTCTCCTTCATTCTGAATCAAGTCCCAGAACTGCAGATAGACCTCTTTGCGACGAAAGACAACAAGAAGTTGCCCCTGTACGTGTCCCCGTACGAGGACCCCTTAGCGGAAGCAGTGGACGCGATGTCCTTCGACTGGAACAGATGGTCCAGGATTTATCTGTTCCCTCCTCACAACCTTCTGTTGAGGGTCCTCAACAAACTGAGATCCTTCAAGGGGGTAGCGGCAATAGTGGCCCACAAGTGGCCGAACAGTATGTGGTTCCCCTTGGCGTTGGAACTACAGATGAAGTTTGTGCCGCTACCACATCCAGTTCTGACCCAGCGAGTCCAGAAGTCGACTGTCTGCGCTTCATTACAGAAAACCCGGACCCTGCAGCTCATGATTTTCTCGCCCTTGCGGTGAGAAAGCGTTTCGGGATTTCGAAAGCCAGCATAGACTTCTTAGAGGAATATAAGTGCAAATCGACTAGAAGGCAATATGAGTCATCTTGGAGAAAATGGGTGGCCTTTGTAAAGGCAAAGAATCCGCAGGAGATCTCAACAGACTTCTGCTTATCTTTCTTCATCCACCTCCATGGCCAAGGGTTGGCAGCTAACACGATTTCAGTGTGTAAATCTGCTTTGATGAGACCCATTTTATTTGCCTTCCAGATCGACCTAGGTAACGAGATCTTTAATAAAGTTCCGAAAGCCTGCGCTAGGCTCAGACCTTCAGCACCTCCAAAGCCCATCTCATGGTCTTTAGACAAAGTTCTTCATTTCGCCTCCCTGTTGAGCAATGAAGAATGTGCGTTAAAGGATTTGACGCAAAAAGTTATTTTCCTATTTGCACTCGCGTCCGGGGCCAGGGTTAGTGAGATCGTAGCCCTCTCGAGAGAGGCAGGTCGTGTTCAGTTCCTGGATGGGGGGGATCTGAACCTGTTTCCGGATCCTACGTTTCTCGCCAAGAATGAGTTACCCACCAACAGGTGGGGTCCCTGGAGAATCTGCCCTCTGAAAGAAGATGCATCTCTATGTCCAGTAGAATGCCTAAAGGTCTATCTTCGTAGAACTTCAGACTTCAAGGGTGGTCAACTATTCAGGGGAGAAACATCAGGCTCAAATTTATCTCTGAATCAACTCAGAGCGAAAATCACATATTTTATTCGCAGAGCGGATCCTGACAGTACACCCGCAGGTCACGATCCGAGGAAAGTTGCCTCATCCCTAAATTTCTTTAATTGTATGGATTTTGAACATCTCCGTTCATACACGGGCTGGAAGTCTTCCAGGGTGTTCTTTCGCCACTATGCGAAGCAAGTAGAGTAACTTAAGAGATCTGTGGTAGCAGTGGGTCGTATAGTTAACCCTACTGTTTAACTCTGCGAGGAACAGTGGTCTTAATTGGGACGATTAAGTCCAGGGTGAGTGTGTAGGTACATACTGTACTACAAACTAAATGAGGGCACCAAGTGCCCATATAGACTGTTCCTTCTTTCAAAGGTGAACCTAGCATAAGTTCAGACATGTGTGCCGAGCGTTTCTAACGCTAATGTGATTGATTTGTAATACAGACTTTTATGACTTGATACCTCGGTATCTTATTAAAGTGGTGTTTAATGGTATTTCTTTCAGATAAACAAGTTCTGTTTACTATCATACTTATGCTTAAAGTTTTGGGTTATGCTCTTTTATATATATATATATATATATATATATATATATATATATATATATATATATATATATATATATATATATATATATATATATATATATATTTGTTGTTAACCTGTCTGTTTATTGTCTGTCAATAAACCTGTTCTTGAGAACCTTGCGTCTCTTTCACCTGTGTCAATTTATTGGTATAATTGAGCATTAAATTCTATGTATCTTATCTGGGAAAAATCTGATAGAATTGTTCTGTTAAGCAAGCTATGTTGCATTGGTTTATGTAGTCCCCTAATGGGAGGACTCCGTCCCATAAAGGGACGAGGGCGGTTTTATTAGTTTCTTCCTATGCGGATATAAACCTTTGTCCAATACAAGTATTGTGCGGATTACTGGTCAATGTATATTGACGCAGTGGTTCTATACAAACTATGCTTTACTTAATATAGGGCGAGACCACTATATTAGCTTGCCTGGTATTCATACATAGATATATGTACTCTTCGAGACTTTTCCAGAGTCTAGTAGGACTCTTCCCTGTAGGGGGCAGGGAGCTCTAACATAGTTTATAGTTAGTTGAAAAGATGTATAACGGTAACATCTTAGGTCTCTAGGTCTAGTCGACCGGGAAAAAATTACCTCCGGGGAGTACGGCACATTCTGAGAATCCACAGATACAGTAATGCTCTGGTACACTTCCATCAGGACGACATGGCTTGAGCCCAAAAAACGGATTTTGAGCGAAGCGAAAAATCTATTTTTGGTGAGCTGGCCATGTCGTCCTGATGGACCCGCCCTTGCCTTTCTAAGAAAGGGCTGTAGGACCCCTCCCTACATACAGTATCTGTAGCACCTCGTGTACGCTACAAGGAATACAGATGGCGCCAGGATTGGGGCCAGGCACGCATACGAATCGGGGGATAGGGAAGCCTTGGGAGCGGCTCCCCTTTTTCTTTCCCGAATTCGTATCTCGCCAATCACCTCCTACGAGACGAAATCTCTGTCCAGGATGTAGATTGCCATGTGGCGTGTCTAGAATACGTCCTCTGATATGTCGCGATATCCCTTTCACGAGGGATACTCGCTCCAGGAGTTAGAATTCTGGTACCTTAAGGTAAATTCTCTGGGAATATCGCCGTAGTTGTAATATACCCTAGGAAGCTACCCTATAGGAACTTCCATCAGGACGACATGGCCATCTCACCCA
>NC_090736.1:43460276-43480276 GCF_036898095.1 Palaemon carinicauda | reverse complement strand
CAGAATGCAGCAAGAGGCAGCAATGGATCCTGTATTCAGCAGGGAAGCTTTGGGTAAAGTGTGTGTTTTTTCAATGGCAAAGGCAAATCATGGCTCAAGTCAGACCAAGCAAAAATCGTTTGCAGTGACAGTGCAACCATCAAATTCTGTCAGCCAGTATACTAGGAAATGCCAACTCTGTAGTGGTCATCATGACCTTGAGGAGTGCCCTCAATTTCTGCACAGGAGTGTGGATGAAAGACGAGAATTTGTTAAAGTCAACCGTCTTTGCTTCAGTTGTTTGGGCAATAACCACAATTCAAAAAGGTGTCTCAATCGACGGCAGTGCAAGACATCTAACAAAAGGCATCCTACCACTCTGCACATTGAGAATTTTAGGATGCTTGACAGCAACAGTGTAATTGTGTCACAAGCTAGTGCACAGTCTGAAAGTACAGGTCAAGGTTGTGCTAAGGGTCAAGATGGTACTCAAGGTGAAGGTCGCACTCCAGGTCAAGGTAATACTCAGACTCTAAGTAATGTGAGGTCTTCTGCATGTACAATTTCTGATACAGTGTTGCAATCAATCTTGCCTGTGCAATTACGTGTAAAGGGTAGCGACAATGTAGTACAAACTTATGCCTTTTATGATACGGGCAGTACAGGTTGTTTCATTAAAGATAGTATCAAGGATCAATTAAACTGTAAAGGTATTGAAACAGCTATCAAGTTGCAAACAATGCATAGGACTGATACGGTTAAAACCTTTATTGTAAATGGTCTTGTTGTTGCTGATATACATGGTAATAATGATGTTGTATTACCAAAGGTATTCACACAAAAGGATATTCCTGTTAATCATGATCAAATTCCAAGGTATGAAGTGTTAAAGGATTGGCCTCATTTATCAAGTGTTATTAATAAGATTCCAGTGTATCAGCCAGAGTTAGGCATAGGAATTTTGATAGGTAGTAACTGTACAACAGCTTTACAACCTTTAGAGGTTGTACCCACTTCAGGTTATGGCCCCTTTGCAGTAAGATATTTGCATGGATGGACAGTTAATGGGCCTGTACATGTTAAGGTTAGTTCAAATGGGGTTTCATGTCACAGGTTACTTGTATCTGATGTTCAAAATGTTACTGACTGTATTACTGTTGAAAGTATTAGGAAGTACTTTGAGTTAGATTTTTCAGAAAGGGATCTTGGGTCAGTTCCTGATGAGCGTGGCTTATCTTTTGAGGACACAAGATTTGTGAAATGGTGCCAGGATGACATTGAATTTAGAGATGGTCACTTTCAGCTACCCATGCCTTTCAGAGATCCCGATGTGAATCTTCCTAACAATAAGAAGCAGGCTGATAGCAGAGCTAAGTGGCAAAGGAGGAAGATGAAGAATAGTGAAGATTACAGACGGCAGTACACAGCATTCATGAACAAGTTGTTTGAAAAAGGCTATGCTTACAAGATCCCGGATGATGAGGTCAATAAGATTCCTGTTTGGTATCTTCCTCATCATGCAGTTTTTCATCCCAAGAAAGGGAAGATTAGGGTTGTTTTTTACTGTAGTGCCAAGTTTGAAGGTGTGTCATTGAATGATGTTCTGCTACAGGATCCAAACCTCACCAATTCATTGACGGGAGTACTCATTAGATTCCGGCAGGAGGTTTATGCATTCATTGGAGATATTGAAGCTATGTTCTTGCAAATAAAGATTCCCCCTGAGAATCAGGACTATGTTAGATTCTTGTGGTGGCCTAATGGTGACATCAATCGACCTCTTGAAGAATTCCGAATGGCTGTTCACATTTTCGGAGCAATCTCATCACCGAGTATTGCAAATACTGCATTGAAGGCCACAGCAGACAAAGCAGATGAGAAGTATGATTCAACTGTTGGCAACACCATAAGGCACAATTTCTATGTTGACGACTGTTTGAAGTCATGTGCTGATGTTCCTACAGCAGTGAAGTTGGTGAAGGATTTGGTATCTGCAACTGGTGAAGGAGGATTTAGGTTAACTAAATTTGTCAGCAATTCAAGTGATGTCCTTAAAGCTTTGCCTGCTGAAGATTGTTCGGTTGAAAGTGACAAGTTTAATCTTGACATGGGGAGTTTAATGACAAGAGCGTTAGGAATGTTATGGGACCTTAAAGAAGACTCATTCAAGTTCTCAATTGAGCTCAAGGATAATCCATTCACCAGAAGAGGATTGTTATCAACTATCTCATCATTATATGATCCCCTTGGGTTGCTCTCTCCAATCATCTTACCGGCCAAGAAACTGTTACAAGTATTGTGTCAAGTTGAGAGTTTGGACTGGGATAAGAGGATTCCAGATGAGCCAGCTGAAAGGTGGGAACATTGGATACAAGGTCTTCATTTACTGGAGCAGCTCTCAATACCAAGATGCTTCAAGTCAAGTGGGTTTGGTAATGTGACAGGTTCGAGTCTTGTATTATTCAGCGATGCAAGTACAGTTGGTTATGGTGTTGCAGCATACCTTGTTCTTCACGATGGAAACCAAGTTCAGTGAAATCTTGTCATGGGAAAATCAAGAGTATCTCCCAAAAAGGTGGTGACTATACCTAGGTTAGAACTTACAGCTGCAACTGTGTCTGTCAAGGTTGCTCAACACATCCTGAAGGAGTTGGAGTTTACTGTTGGCAAGGTAGTGTACTACACAGATTCAACAACAGTCCTTCACTATTTTCATAGCAACACTAAAAGGTTCCCTGTTTTTGTAGCCAACAGAGTCAGGGTTATAAGGGACTACTCCCAGCCTGAGCAATGGAGATATATAAACTCCAGTGATAACCCTGCTGATGTGGCATCAAGAGGTATTAGTGTACATCAGTTTTTGCAGTATGACGAATGGTTTCATGGCCCATCATTTATTGCATCTGATTATTTGCCCTCACAGGAGTATGTGTGTGCAGATTGTGTTGATGATAAGAGTGATGTGTCTGCGGTCACAATTTCTGAAGAACATCATGGGTTTACAAGATGAATTGAATATTTCTCTTGTTGGTCAAGGTTACAAAAGGAAGTTTCTGTATTTCAACAACTAAAGTCAATCCTTAGTGGTAAAAGGAAAGGTTGTGTAACCACTGATGCTGAAAGGGCAATCATAATGTATGTTCAACGGGAGGTGTTTGGTGATGAAGTGAAGGCTTTATCAAGGGAATTGTCAGTTGGCAAGAGTAGTCCAATATATAAGCTTGATCCCTTTCTTGATTCTGAGGATGGATTATTGAAGGTTGGAGGTAGGATAAGAAGGTCTGACATTCCCCACACTGCCAAACATCCCATACTGTTACCAAAGAAGCATCATGTGACTACATTGTTGATACGATATGAGCATGAATTATTAGCTCATTCAGGTGGAAACCATGTTCTCTCAAGTCTAAGGCAGAAGTATTGGATCATCAATGCAAATGCAACTGTCAGGAATGTGTTATTTCATTGTGTTACTTGCAGGAAGTTGAAAGAACCAGCTTTGAGTCAAAAGATAGCTGATCTTCCAGCAGACAGATTGAAACCTTCACCACCATTCAGTAATGTTGGTATTGACCTCTTTGGACCCTATTACACCAAGGAAGGAAGAAAGGAGTTAGAGAGGTATGGTGTGATATGTACCTGCTTGTTTAGTAGGTCAATTCATATGGAAACTGCAAACACTTTACAATCTGACTCTTTCATAAATGCTTTGCGAAGATTTGTTTCTCGAAGAGGTCATCCTAAGGTTATCAGATGTGATAATGGAACCAACTTCCATGTGGCTGAGAGAGAACTTAAGGCAGCTCTTGATGAGATGGAGGAAAAGAAGATTGAGAAGTATTTGTCGCATCATCATATTGAATGGAAATTCAATCCACCTGCAGCAAGCCACATGGGTGGTTGTTGGGAGCGCCAAATGAGAACAGTTAGAAAAGTGTTTTCTGCACTGGTGAAGGAATTTGGTGAAAGGCTAAATGACGAAAGTTTACGGACTCTGCTTTGTGAGGTTGAGAGCATCGTCAATCAAGACCGTTAACCACTGTAAGTGACAGCGTAGAAGACCTTGAGCCACTAACTCCAAACCATTTGTTGATTCCAAAATCTTATGTGATACCTCCTCCTGGCTTGTTTCAAAAGGATGATGTTTACATGAGGAGAAGGTCGAGATGCGTTCAATATCTGACCAACATGTTTTGGTCAAGATTTAGAAAAGATTATTTGATCACTATACAGACTAGACAAAAGTGGAATGAACCAAGAAGAAATCTAATTGTTGGCGATGTGGTCTTGGTAAAGAGTAACATTGAGCAAAGGAATCACTGGCCAATGGGGCGAGTGATAGAAGTATACCCTGATGACAAAGGAACAATTTTCAGTGCCAAGATTAAGACACTTTCTTCGGTTATTGTCCGTCCTATTCAGAAGCTAGTGTTATTAGTTGAAGTTGAAGGCTAGGATTTTCATGTTAAATGTAACGTGATATTATGTTGTTCTTATGGCCTATCATTTGATATTATATATTATTTGAGTTATGAAGATGTTTAATTTTGTTTAGGTGAATAAGTGAATCGTGGAAGTGTTTTGAATTCAAAGAGTTTGTATTGTGATTTATTGTGTCTGCATGTGTAGGTGTATATTTTGATAAACAGGTTTAATCTGTTTATGAGGCTGAGTATGTTGATGCAGAAACACAAACCCATCTGGTTGGAAAAACAATGTCGTTACTTTTGTAAGTGGTAGTTAAAAAGTTGAGAGGTGTAAACAAATTACGATATCATCTTACTTTCTAAAATTATGAAGTCTCTTTGGCAGTTCAAGCAAGGTTTTCAAGGAGAACAGTTCTATATATTTTGTAAGGATTCATTTTGGGCACACAGATGTAAGTTTTTTGACGAACTTATATGTATATATTTGTTTTATATGTCTTATTCATTTAAGCGTTAAAAGGCGTAAATTGGTTTATTTGTGATATTTACCATTTGATTGTCCTATAAATATGATAAAATGTGTTTTAAAGTGGCAATGAAAGTGTCTTGTTTAGAACATTATATTTAATTAGCTTTGCAAGATGTATTAAGGTACATCATGTCACCGTTATGACTTATTGAATATTATGGGCTATTTAATAATGTACAGTATTTAAAGTTTGTAATAATTCCTTTCAGGAATGAACCTACTGCTACTGTTACTACTGTTACTACTACTGCTACTGTTACTACTGTTACTACTGTTACTACTACTACTACTACTACTACTACTACTACTACTACTACTACTGTTAACGGAATAAAGGTTAAAGTTGAGTTTCTGAGTTTGTGTCGCCTATAACAATATATATATATATATATATATATATATATATATATATATATATATTATTTATATATATATATATATATATATATATATATATATATATATATATATATATATATAGTGCACACACATATATTTATTTATGTATGCCTGCATGTTTGTATGTACTTATGTGGGTGTATTGATGGTTACGGGTATGTCTCAGCAATAACAAAACGTGTGAGGAAATAAACCGTAATGCATCGTGACACCTTTTGCTTTCTTTCACTAACATTTGTCAAGAGATTTATATTATTATTCCACCACAGGAAGTAAGTCCTTTCATAGCAAACAGCTGCAAAGCCCCACAAATCTCCGACACGAGGAATTCATGTCCATATCCAGATCATCAGGTTTCGTTGCATTGTCTTGATTTTTGTGTCGTAAACAACGAGAAACCCGTCGGTTGTAAATTCCGAGTTTACGATTTTGCCAAACATTACGCGCTCGTTCTAAGTTCGCAATCACGTAGCGCCAAGGCTGGCATAGGCTAACTGTTCTGGAGATCCTAGTAAAAAAAAAAAAAAAAAAAAAATGCTTTATGTAGTCTGTTCTGCAATGAGATCTTAATTTTTTTTTATTTTTTTATTATGACCAGTTTGCCGACGATTTCATGATTTTATTTTTTCTCTAGCGGTTTTAACGGCATAGCTATAAATTTCTTTAAATTTGCTATAAGTTGAAATTATATAAATAGTTAGTTTCATAAAAATGTCAATTACAATCCTCAATTGTATTACAACATAGAAAGGAGACGACGAAAAAGTTATAGATAAATCAACCATGTACAAATTTGATTTCATTGACCAGTCGGTATTCTATTTGCCTAATTCTATGAAGTCTTAATAAAATTACCAAAATGCTGGTTGTTTGTGTCAGCTAAAATGTGTTTACTCATGCAAAGAATCTTAAATGATATATTAAACAACTCCAATTCCATATTTGAGGTTAGAGATTTCGATGCAGATACAGAATGAACAGTAACAACTGTTGATTTCATTCTGAATCCCAAAATTTAGAATAGAGAAATTACTATATAAAAGAATAAATAGATTTATAAAAAAAATAGATAGATTTATAAAAAAAATAGATAGATTCATTAATGAGTACATTGATAATTCAAAGAATAGATAATGATAGTTTGGTAATAAGCGAATGAATTCTCGATTTCAGTCATAATACAAATCTTAGCTTTGAAAATGATTGCCTATCACAAGTTTGTCTATCTATCTATCTACCACCGGCACTTCCCAAATTTTGAAAGGTAGCCAACATAAAAAAAGAACAATATGCATCCACCCCACCATTTTCAGCAACAACAGACCCCAAGTGCTTGAACTGGACTACTTTCTCAATTATCTCTCCATTCAACATTCAATCTAGCATCACCTTCCCTTCTCATGTATTTCTTAATCTTCCTCCTCCTCTCACACACCCTCCCAAACTGTTACTAATTGACCCAGCTTTTCCTCCGAGTCTACAACCAATACTGTATCATCCGCAAACAAGAAATTAACCTCACACTCATGATCACTCTCATCTATCAGTTTCAATCCTTGACCAAGGACTCAAGCATTCACTTTTCTCACAACTCCACCAACAAACAAATTGAACAACCATGGACACATCACACATCCCTGTCTCAGTCCCACTCTAACTGGAAGCCATTCACTCACTTCATTTCCTATTCTATTAAGTTCGTGAAACAGGCAACATTTTCTTCTATCCCAGGCCCGATGGAAACAAGGAGAAGAATGGGAGAAATATTGGTAATCCTAGATTTTAAGTAACGAAAGGTTTCAGAAAACCGTAAGCAAGAAAGGGAATCCCAATGCCTGTCTTACGACTTCCATTATCACATATTTTTCGAGACAAGTAACTTGTGCTTTTTTTAGTGAGATGATTTATGAATAGTGAAGAAATATTGATTTATATGGGAATTCTAAACTAAAATGGTATGACATATGTATAGAAATGAAATTTCCTTTGAATGATAATTCAAATTTTCACAATTGAGTGTTTCACCAATAAGAACACAGGGAATGTTTTGATGAAAAAATCATTGCTGTTACGTATTGTATTACCCTTTTGTGGAAATTCTCCATATCCGCACAATATTGCACTACCTAGTATTTAATTCATTGCTACGTTGAATAACCAATCTACATATACCTTTTCAGTAGCATTATTCATGCACGTACTATTGTACCCGACACGTCAAAAATGACGTCTAAATATTCAGCAGGATCCATACAGTGACGGGTCAACCAATCGTGAGATGAAAATAAGACCCACTTTGCCCCTCCTCTCGCGTGAGCCACTGCGATCCATCTATAGCTCAGTAATGATATGCTCTTTCATTCCACACTCTCGCAATCTCTTTATCTATCCATTCCTGATACTTACCTTTTTATTGTCTTGAATATTTGTAGCACCTTGGGCTAAAACTTGGGTAAGTGAGACCCAAAGCAATATATTTAAAGGACCAATTATGAGTTTTTTTAGCATTTAACGCATCTAATAAGGTTCAGTGAAATGCACACAAAAAATCATGGCATGCTCGGGATACATCTTTTCTGATTGTCGACATGCTTGGATCCAAGCATCTCAAAAGTTTTTATTCCTTGGATAACGAAAGAAACAAATGCTTTGATGAACCTTTTTTTATTTTATTTTTCATATTATAACAATCATAAATAGCACAACTGCTCAGCATGGTTATTTCGTTATTCTTCAGTTGTGATTGGAGACGAAACTCAATTTTACAGCCGTTTACCGGTAGACTACATTATTATTATTATTATTATTATTATTATTATTATTATTATTATTATTATTATCATTATTATTATTATTATCATTATTATTATTATTATCATCATTATTATTATTATTATTATTATTATTATTATTATTATTAATATAACTAAGTTAGAACCGTAGTTTGAAGAGCAGAATGCTATAAGCCCGATGGTTCCAACAGGGAAAAAAGCCCAGTAAGGAAAGAAAATAAGGAAACTACAAAAAAAGTAATTAACAATTGAAAATAAAAATAAGAACAGTAACAACATAGAAATAAATATTTCATAAACTATTAAAAACAAGAGGAAGAGAATTAAGATAGAATAGTGTGCTCGAGTGTATCCTCAAGCAAGAGAACTCTACCCTAAGACAATGAAATACCATGGTGCAGAGACTAAGGCACTACCCAAACTAGAGAGCAATGGTTTGATTTTAGAGTGTCCTAGAAGAGCTGCTTACCATAGATATAGTCTCTTCTACCCTTAGCAAGAGGAAAGCAGCCACAGAACATGATAATGAATAAGGCCTTGTACTGGACTGTTAGTTTTTATATGCTGAAATCATAAGCTTATTATAGATTAAAGACCATAGAAGAAATTCTAATAGGCAATATAACAATAAAGGGATATATAGTCAGGCACTTGCTAATCATCATATAGGTTACATGAAAAATTAAATATTTTCAGACAATCGTGTTAACCATAGCCTGGACAGAAGTGTTTTTCTTATGTATTCCTTTCTATAATTTCTCCCTCCACTCGCCCTTTCTTTCATCCTGTAGTCCATCTTCTTTACCTTTTACTTCATAGTACAACTGAGAGGTTTTCCCCTGTGTGTACCTGAGTACTGAATGGCCTCCCAAACCCCGGGTCTAGATTACATAGGTCAAATTCATGATTCTAATCTAATGAATCTGGTCATTTTTTTTCTATGTAAGTTTCCTTAGTTTAGACACGTAATTAAGATTTTCATTATTTTTCCTACTTAGTGACACAAGAAAAGTAAATGAAGAAACATTTGTGTACTAAAAAAAAAAAGAAAAAAAAAACATGTGGATGATGTTTGCTCGTATACGAAAAAGAAAATGCATTGCGATAATTTCCCAACAACAGAAACTACTGCAAAACCCAGTCCTTAGGCATACGAATTCTCTCTTTGGATGGTTTCACAGAGCAGAAAAATTCTACTTTGCGTCGTACACGTGTGAGCAAATTGCCTATGCTCAGTAAGTAGGAAGCCTCCTGGAGCGAATCTTCTCTCTACTTCCAACTTTGAAAGAACATTCCGCCATGTGAGAATACAGCCAAATAGGCTAAACACAACGCAGAATGTGTTTTATGCAAGGTAATGTCAACTACAGCGGGGAATATTTCCCGATTCTTATGAAAAGGTGCCTCAGAGAGTTTCAAAACAGATAACTAGTCTTGGCTTAAATTTTTTTCTTTCCATTCGCGCTATATTTTCTTGTGGTGGTATTTTGGTTTATGGATACATAATCAAGAATCGTTACTTTTTAAACTATTCATGGTTACATAAACTAGATAATTCTTCGGGTATTTTGGTTTGGTAATGTTTTTTATCGGTAGTTGGTCTACTCAAAGAAATCATAAAAACTTTGTACTAAAAAATCTTCTATTCCTTATTCAATCGATATACCTTTGTAAACAAACATATACGCTCACATGTATATAAATATATTCATACATGGGCTAATCAGCTACGAGAAATTATCTAAATTCCAAAAAGGAATAAAACGTAGTACAATTTGAAAGTTCGTTTCTTCTCTTTATCAGTCGCTGGGTATGTCGTTCCATGGAATTTAAGAGCGCCTTTTCAGACTGGGATCGTCAATCATAAATAAATGGGAAAATGTTTACCATAGTAAACACCGTTATAACTCCAGTAAACAATAACAACTCGTTCAAATAGGGTTGTATAGCGTGAGAATGTTTTCTGATATCCTTTAGCATCTTGCCATCAAGCATTGTACCTAGTAGCAAGTTATGTTTCCGGTAGTTGTGTATATCCGGAGCTGGTAGTAATATCTTACATTTCTGTTATTTTCTTCCACCTGCTTCGAATAGTTTTTGAAGTCAGTTGAATGAAATAAATCAGTCATTGATTGCATACCTGGTTAATTGTTTAGAAATTAGATGCTAAAACAGATTTTGAACGAAGCGAAAAATCTATTTTTGGGTGATGTCGCCATGTCGTCATGATGTAAGGTTCCTAATAGTAGCTTCCTAAGGGATATATGTACTACAGTGATATTCCCTGAGAATTTAACTTCAGGTCTCCAGAATTCTAACTCCTGGCACGAATATCCTTAAAATTTCTCTCAACAATATCGCAAATATCAGGGGACGTATTTTTGACACGCCACATATCAATCTTCACCCCGAATAGCGTTTACGCTTCGAGGGGGAAAGTGGCAAAATTAGAAGGGGAGCCATATCAAAGCCACCATACTTCCCAAACTACTATTGAGTATCAGAGCAGCGCCATATCCAATATGGTTAACATTCCTTGTAGCATTGAGCATGGTGCTACAGATACAGTAGTTTCGGGAGGGATTCTGCGAAGATCTTTTCTATAGAAAAGGAGGGTGGGTCCATCGGGATGACATGGCGATATCACCCAAAAATAGATTTTTCGCTTCGCTCAAAATCCGTTTTTTTGGCTCAAGCCTGAGGGAAGCATACCAGAGCATTACTGTATCTGTGGATTTTCATCAGTGCCTTAACCTTGGGACAATATTTCTATGATCATCTGGACCTTTTGAGACAAATGACGTTACCGTTATCCATCATTATCACTAATCATAAACAATGTTAGTGCTTCCTGCCCCCTACAGGGAAGAGTCATTCTAGACGGTAGAAAAGAGCCTCAAGGTTAGCATATATTATATGAACAAACATAAGTATACACTGGGTATACAAACGGTCTCACGGTTTGTTTTATTGTCGGAACAATATCAGTGTCCATTATATTCATTGTTTGTAAGCATACAATGATATGAAGTTTTCTTACATGAGTAAGTCAAAGAACTCTGTCATCTTAAATATAAAAATTGTCAGGCGAATTACATTCTGATAGACATTTATTTCTAATAAACGACTAAATGAAATAACAAGTGAAATGAATGTAGCATGATAAATGAATTATACATGCGATGTATACAGAAATTATTTTCCTTTTTTAAAAAGGGAAGAAATGATGAGTGCCACTCTCAAATTGAAGAAAAAGTTTTTAATAAACTTTTCCTTTAAAATTTCTGTAAACGTTATTTCCTATCGACACTGTGTACTACGAACAGACGGCACGAGTGTTATCTATATAATTCCACACCTCAGATTTTGAACAGATTTAGTGTCACCGTGGTAACACTCATTTAAAAGGGGATCACACTGAAAGTGCTGACACCTTCTCCCTTTAATTCACAGTCCCAGTCAATTAACTGTTCATTGCAGAATTAGGCAACAGGTTTTAATACACTACCTGCCGCCACCACATGATGCTTCAGTTCATGGACCTGCTTAGCATAGTGTTTGTAGAACACTCTGGAGGATTTCCATCCAATATATGAGCGAAGACACTCAAAGTCCATATACTGAAAAAAGTTCAGTGATGAAGCAATTTTCCTTGGATCATGACCTGCAGGAGTATTGTCAGGATCTGCTCTGCGAATAAAGTTGTTTTAGGGATAAGTTTGATCCAGAGGTTTCTCCTTTAAAGAGCTGTCCTCCCCTGAAATCTGAAGTTCTACGAAAATAGACCTTTAGATACTCTACAGAACATACAGAAACATCTTCTTTCAGAGGGCAGAATTCTCCAGGGGCCCCACCTCTTGGTGGGGAGCTCGTTCTTAGCAAAAAAGGTTGGATCAGGAAAGAGATTCAGTTCTCACGCTTCTGTGAACTGAATGTTGCCCTCATCTCTAGATGGGGCCACTATTTCACTAACTCTAACCCCAGAGGCTATAGTGAACAGAAAAATAACCTTTTGGGTTAGATCTTTGAGGGAACAACCTTCATAGTTCACGGATGAGGCATAATGTAGGACCTTGTCCAGAGACCATGAGATGGGCTTTGGCGGTGCTGCAGGCCTAAGTCTTGCACATGCCTTAGGAATCTTATTAAAGATTTCATCCGCCAGATCCACTTGAAAGGCATATAGAAGAAGTCTAGTCAAGGCTGACTTGCATGTAGTTATCGTGTTGGCCGCCAGACCTTGACTATGAAGGTGGACAAAGAAAGACAGACAGAAGTTCATTGAAATTTCTTTTGGTCCTTTTGCTTTTACAAAAGCAACCCACTTTTTCCAAGAAGACTCATATCTAGTTGACTTTGAATTGTATTCTTCTAAGAATTTTGTATTGCCTTCTGAGATTCCAAATCTTTTCCTAACCACTAGGGCAAGAAAATCATTAAATGAAGGGTTTGGGCTCTCTGTGATAAATCGAAGGCAATTAACTTCTGAACCTTCTGAGATAGTACTGGATACAGTACTAGGGCCAGTCTCAGCCTCAGTTCCTTCACTAAAGGGAACCGGTTGCTCTTGGGCTATTTGGGAGCCAACAGAGCCACTCCTCCCTGGAAGGATCTCAGTATGTTGAGGACCTTCAGCAGGAGATTGGATGGGATGAACAGGAGTTCTTGAGTCCATCCCTTCCATACTAGAGACATGGTGTCTGTTATCTCCACTAGAGGATCCTCGTATTGGGCTACATATTGAGGTAGTTATTTGATGACGCTCGTGACGAAGAGGTCGATCTGCAGCCCGGGGACTTGTTCCCATCTGGGAGAGAATAGGTCTGCGTCTGTGGACCATTTTAACTCTATCGGCTTGAGTCCGAGTAGAGCATCCGCTGTCACATTGCGGATCGATTGTACATGAACTGCTAATAGGTACCATCCTTTTAGGCAAGGGATGGCTAACATCACCTAAGCTATATGAGACGCTCTCTAGCCTTGTCGGTACCGACGTCTCCTTATCGCTTCGATGTCCCAGATCAGCCTGAGAAGGTCTGATATGCATGGAGAGTTTCTCCACCCACGACAGGACTAACATGGCCTTGTATAGAAATGACCAAATCCCTTGGATTTTCCTCTGATGGGAGTGAACACCCCCTTCTTCCGACTAGGCATCCATGAGGATGATCTTCAATAGTCGGGGTAGTTGCAAGGGCACGGTCTTCAATAGGTTTTTGGCCTTTGACCATTGTTAGGGAAACGATTAAGGAAAGACCAATATCGGTCTTTTTAGAACTCTTCGAGCGTTTGATGCGTATCTTCTCCAGACTCTTAACGCATCTTTCAGATGTGCTCTTAGCACTGGGTCTGTCACTATTGCGAACTGGAGAGAGTTCAGAACTCCTCCCTGTTACCGTCTTGGAATCTTGACTGATTACCATAGTCTCTTGACCGACCCTGCGATCTCCTTTTACATCCCCACGGGAAAGGAGAGCTGGTGTGGCCACAGGTTTCAATGGTTTTTAAACCATTGAAGCCTTTGAGCTGGAGAGAATCGAGACTTCTTGAAGCAGATCTTGCATCCCCAATGTTCCAGGAACCAGATCACTTCCTTGGATGCTCATAGACTATCCACTTAGGGTGCTGCCCACCCCAGCCTTTCGGCCAGGTACTTTGTTGGCTGAACCATTTCTAGGCTTCGCTTTTGCGTGACTGTGTCTGCCAATCCCACGAAGATACTTAGGACTGTGTTTAGTCCGACAAGTATCTTCCCTAGGACATACGCTATCCTCTGTAACTTGAATCCTAGGTAGGAGGAGAGGGGGCGACTGACTGGAAGCTACCAATAAGCATCTTTCAGGTCTGACGAGAATGTGAACACCCCTTTTTGAAATAGGGTCCTTATGTTCAGAAGGATTAACATTCTGAACTTTCTGTTTTGTTTGAACTTGTTGAGTGGCGACAAGTCCAGAATGACTCTGAGTTTTCTTGAGTCCTTCTCGTGAACATCAAACAGCCTTCCCTGGAATTCGATGGACTATACTTTCCTTACTACCTGTATGCTGTAGAGCTCTAAGGTATACTCTTGAAGGACGGGGTTGGAGTGTAGGAAGAGTTGACGAAATGATGGTGGAGGCATGTCTCTTTTCCATCCTAGTCCCATCTTGATTAGGCCTTGGACCCAAGTATCGAAGGTCCAGCGATCCTGAAAGAACCTCCCTCCTACCAGAAGTGTCTCTTTGCTTCACCTGATCAGAAGGTTTACATCTTCGACAGCCTGCCTGTGGCACCGCGGTCATTGAAACTGTGGGATGTTGTTTAACAGCCCGAGGAAAATTTCTAGTTTTTTCCATCTTTGTTTCAGGTTAGGGACCCACATCCGTAGAAGACTTTCTCTTTGAAAAGATGCCCCACTTCTGGAGAAGTCCTATGTTCTCCGGGGTGGCTTTCTTAATCACCTCTCTAACGACCTTGTTTGGAAAGAGGTCTCTACCCGAGATGTTGGAAGATTTTAGCTTCCTGGTTTCGTGTTTCACTGTTGCGGCAGCGAGCACAAACTCCCTACAGGCTCTCCTAGCCTTCATAAAGGCATAAAGGTCTTTTACTAAGGTGGCCATATGCATTTTGGCCAAGACCATGAGCATGTCTGGGGTATTTTGAAGGGCTGAACACAACTCTACGCAGTTCTGTAGGGATAGGGAGGCTGCAAGTCTCTCCTTTGTCTCTTTTTCCTTGCCCAACAGAAACTCAGATAGTTTAGGGAGATTCTCGCTAAACTATTTTCTAACGACATCCGTGTCTAGTTTTCCTACTGAAAAGGTTAAGTGGACTTCCTTCCAATCCTTCTCCTGCCTGGGAAAGGCTGGTGACAGAGGCTTGCACAGCTCGAGTGCAGGACATGGTTTACCTGCCTCCACTGCCTTGGCAACAGATTTAAATGCCTTCCACGTAAAGGGGAATGATATTGAAGCAGGAGCAAGAAAGGAAGGGTGTCTGTTACTTAGTGTGAACACTTTCGACACCGAGTAATCCGCCTTTCTCAGGCTACTTGACAAGATAGCCTGTGCCTTATCATGGTCGAGAATCATGACCTCCTTCAGTTCCGTTTTTTTCCTGACATTGGTTCATGCTTCAGTCGAATGAAGCAATTAGAGAAAGCGTCAAAGCTTGGCCAAAACTGGATTTTGTCTAAAGGAACAATAACCATCTTCTCTGAGATGTAGAGTTTGCCGTGTAAAATCGGCATAAGCTCCGCATACCTCCAGGGATTGGTTTTGGAGCAAGTCGGAAGGTCTTGGTCACTGGGTCGTTTGTAAGACCCTTGGGGAGTGACAAGTGGAGTCTCATAGAGCTCTATCTTGAATTTCATTTCCTCCTTTTCGCCTTGTTTGCGAAGGTTTTCTATTAGACCTTTCATATGGGCCAGTAATTTGTCCATTTCGTCTAATAGAGGGGTAGAAGGTGAAGATGTCGATGTTAACGGCTCTAGAGCCTGCACAAACGGAAGTAATTCCGACACGACATTGTCCACCTCTTCCCGTGGGGGCTTCCTGCCCTCCTTCCCAAAGGCTATCTGGCCGCAGGGAGGTGCGAATCATACCTGGGGAACCACTATTTTCCTTCTTGCTTTCGGGAATAGTAAGCTACGCATCCTATCATTAGGTAGGTATGGTACTGGAGAGATTTTCTGGAATCCTCTTACCCAGTTGCGTAGTTTCTTACGAGATGCATCCCTAGACTCCATCGACTTAGGATTATCGAAACCCTCGGACATTAAGGTCCGACATACATTACAAACTTGAGGGTTCCAATAATGCAGGGATTTGGAAATAATATTGCAGGTGGCATGAAACATGCATGTATTATGACCGTAAAAGTACTTACTCTTGATATTGCAAAGACTGCAACACATGTCATCTGGGGTTCCTCCTGTAAAGAAAGGAAAGCAGCATGAGTATGCAATTGATTATTTCACTGATAAGCAATATGTAAAAGTCATCTTTTAACTAAAATAGCTTATGATAGTAAGCTAAAAAGGGATAGTGGGTGACACATACTTGTGTATCCCTTGCAAGAAAATGCTGTTACCTCCTCTCAGTATTATCAAGGAACTCTAACGAAAGGGTTTTAACTCCTAGGTAGAAAAGTGTACAAGTCACTGTCCCTTTTATTATTTAACACTGTGGGGTAAGAATGACTGATTTCTAATCAGAGAATTGAAGGAATTCTATTCTTTCAATATAGGAACGGTCTCAGCAGAAGCCCGCACAAGGGTACCCAAGATATGTTAGAAATTAACTACTGTATAATCATACTATAGTTTTCTGTTTGCAGTATATACTATATTGCAAAATACTGACTACTGTATAATTATATATAATGTAGTTCAGCCGGTGTGCTGCCATTATTGCTAGCATCTGACGGCATGGTCCAGCCGGCATGACGCCGACTGGACTAGGAAATATAAAAGACATATATTTGTGTATCCTACCCAGCCCATTTGCTGTGACCTTCCCTTTCAATATCAAAATCATAGAGTTTCCTGATCAGGGTAACTCAAGGATAAGGGTTCTAACCTTTTAAGGATAGAAGTGTATTACCACCAGCCCTTTAATTTATTTAATATTGTAGGGTAAGATGTAAACTAATTTCTAATCAGAATATTGAAAAATTTCTATTTTTTCAATATAGGATTGGTCTCAGCAAACACCCGGGCAAGGATACCCAAGATATATTGGAAAATAACTACTAGAATAATATATACAATAGTTTTCTATCTGCAGTATATCCTATACTGCAAATATACTGACTACCTATATAAATATATATTGTAATTCAGCCGGCATATAGCCGGCCTTGCTAGTCCCTGCCAGCGCAGCCAGCATGCTAGCTAAAAGAGAGAGAGACAGCATGGAGTGAAGGCTGCCTTATTACTGTGTATAAATACACATATTAAGGATGCAAATATCTAATTTACTGCCTTTCTCCAGAAAGAAGGTTCAAATGGAAGGGGAGAATATAACATTCAGGCTTCCATCCAGCCACCAGTACCATCGCCGGCAAGGTCCGGCCGGCACATGGCCGGCAGGCTAGCACCCAGCAGCACTGGTATAGTCGGCATACTGCCGGCTGAGTCAGCATCTATCTGTGCCAGTCTGGCCGGTAATACCCCAGCAATAGCACTTGTGACAGAAGAGACTTCCCACTAACAGCCATCATGGTGGCCAGCAGACGCCAGCCGCCGGCAGCCGTCATGGCCGCCGGCAGATGACATTACTGCCAGCAGCCTGCAAAGCCGCCTGGAGCCGTCATGGCCGCCAACAGTTAGTATAAAACATGGCTTCCGGCAGTCAACATGGCCGCCAACAGTTAGTATAAAACATGGCTTCCGGCAGTCAACATGGCCGCCGGCAGTTGTCGTGGCTGCCAGCAGCCAGCATAGCCGCAGGCAGTCAGACAACAGCTGTTGAGCAGGAGTCTGGCCGGCCCCACAATCCACCGGCAAACAGTGAGATTGCAGGACGACGGCTCAAAGAGATGCGATGGCTAGGCCATCACAAAACAACAGAGGGAGAGGGAAAAGGGTCCTGTATGAGGTGTGGAAGGAGCTGTTAAGGTTGTTGGTCCTACACACCCTCAAGAAACTCTGTTTCAGTATCGGCGCCATACTAGGCGGCAGGAGAATTTCTATCATCCAACCTAGGGTCTGCCAATACAGTTAAGGGGACAGAAGCAGTGCCGCCTTCTCTCAACAAGGAGAAACAGAGTTCCGGTACAGGTGCCATCCTAGGCATCAGAAGAATGACTATTCTTAAGCTTAGGGTCTGTGAGCACAGGACTAGTCTACTAGACCACAGGGAGAAGGTTGTGGCATCATACAACCACTTCAAGTGTGGCCTAGGGAGGGCTAGCCTCTTATGCCGGCAGCCTAGCCGGCAGGGGAATGACTATTCACCCTGTCGGCCGGCTGTCGGCACAAGACTAAATACTCTGAGGTTCTGATCGAATCCCAAACCCTGCTATCTGCAGTTAAGGGAAGGGACAGAAAACCCTAGGCTAGTTATGCCTGAATGAAAACTCGAGGCACGACCCACTAGGGTTGTAGCCTAAGGCTACACTCAGAGGGAAGGAGAGATTACCCTTGAATCTTCACTAGAGACGAATATCGGTTTATATAATAATTCTAGGAGATATCTATCTCCATCTGAATTGATAAACCAATACACGAGGGTAACCAGGGAAATGTCGAAAGTATACTATATCGCCTAGGTTAGGTTACCTAGGCAAGACGAGATCTTGGTTACCTAAATCACCGAAACTCTGACTTATACGATCGACATAGATAAAAGAAAAATTATGCATATCATAAATATCTTTACGAGTACAAAGTGCCTAAATATCTTTCATAATTAATTAATTATTGCTATTTCAACCGGGAATGTGGTTCTAATAACTAAATAACACATGCCTAACGAACGACAGCGCCCATGGCGCCTCCGGCAACAGGCCTAGCTCCTAATCACAATAAATTACTCTAATTTCACTGTGAGACAGGAGCTAAAATACTCACATTGCAAAGAATCAATACTCAACTTTCCAGAGGCGAAAGAAGCTTGAGATTGCATAATAATCCTTTTAAATCGATCGAAAAGGTTAGATCAACAGGGAACACCACCGTGCGAATTCGCTACAAAATTAGGAATGTCCGCCATATGGGATATGGCGCTGTTCTGATACTCAATAGTAGTATGGGAAGTAGGGTGGCCTTGATACGGCTCCCCTTCTAATTTTGCCACTTTCCCCCTCGAAGCGTAAACGCTATTCGGGGTGAAGATTGCTATCTGGCGTGTCGAGAATACGTCCCCTGATATTTGCGATATCGTTGAGAGAAATTTTAAGGATATTCGCGCCAGGAGTTAGAATTCTGGAGACCTAAAGGTAAAATCTCTGGGAATATCACTGTAGTACATATATCCCTTTGGAAGCTACTATTAGGAACCTTCCATCAGGACGACATGGCTTGAGCCCAAAAAAGGTTCTAGTGCTTATGCAAAACCGCATCGAAGTGTTTAATTATGAGGGCTGTGGTAGCCTAATGGAAACATCTCTACCTGGCATTCTGCCAGACTCAGATTCGAGACCCACCCAAGCTCGATAGTTTACAGGTTTACTTGCTGAGTCATCAGCAGCCATTGCTTGTCTCTCCCTGGTCAGGTTGGATGGAGAAGATGCTTGGGCGCTGATCATATGTATATATGGTCAGTCTCTGGGGCATTATCCTGCTAGCTAAGGTATTGTCACTGTGTTTTGCCTCTGTCATTTATGAGCGGCCTTTACACACTTCAGTTGCATCTCATTAATGAGACCAGTGTATCAATTGCCTTTAGTATATGAAAGGAGTGTAATAATTGTTTCCTAGTTGAAATGCATTGTTTTTTAGCTATAAGGGAGCCTGTCGGTTTTTACCCCTTTTAAGAGCCTAACAAATCAATGTTTTCTGTGGTATGACAGCAGTGCATTAATCACCACCTTTATATGAGAAGAGCTCTTCAATCACATCCCTTTTAAGAGAGCAGTGTGTGAATCATTTCCATGTTATGTTTGTAGCATTTTAATCATCTCTTTGTCATATGAGCAGTGTATCAATCATCTCCCTGTTATGAGGGGTACTTATCAATCATCTTCCTTTTATGAGAGCAGCACATTAATCATTTCCTGCTGTGAGAGCAATGCGTTATTCATATCCCTGTTATGAGAGCATTGCATCAGTCATCTCCCTTTAATGAAAGCAGGACATCAATAATTACCCTGTTATGAAAAAACTGCTCTAATCATCTTGTTATCAGGGAACCCCATCAAGCATATCCCCTGTATCGGATCAGCACATCAATT
>NC_090736.1:43435276-43455276 GCF_036898095.1 Palaemon carinicauda | reverse complement strand
CATCAGAACCATCAACTTTACACAGTACTCCAGCTGTGACAAGATTGTGGAAAGATATTCCTAATTATTACTATGATTATTATTATTAGCTAAGCTACAACCCTAGTTGAAAAAGCAGGATGCTACAAGTATAAGGGCACCAACATGTAAAAATAGCCCGGTGAGGAAAGGCAATAAGGAAATAGATAAACGACAAGAGAAGCAATGAACAATCGTAATAAGATATTTTAAGAACGGTAACAACATTAAAATAAATCTTATATGCATAAACTATAAACACTTCTAAAGATAGAGGAAGATAAATAAGATAGAAAAATTTGCCCTAGAGTACCCTCAAGCCAGAGAACTCTACCCAAAGACAGAGGAAGACCATGGTACAGAGACTATGGCACTACCTAAGACTAGAAGACTAGAGAACAATACTTTGATTTTGGAGTGTCCTCCTAGAAGAGCTGCTTACCATAGCTAAAAAATCTCCCCTTCTCTTACCAAGAAGAAAATAGCCGTTGTACAAGGACGGTGCAGAATTTATCCTCTTTAGCAAAGATGAATTGTTTGGTAATCTCAGTGTTGTCAGGTGTATGAGGACAGAGGAAAATTTGAAAAGAATAGATCAGACTATTCGGTATATGTGTAGGCTAAGTAAAAATGAACTGTAACCAGAGAGAGGGATCCAATGTAGCACTGTCTGACAAAACAAAGAAATCAATAACTCTGGTGGCAGTATCTCAACGGGTGGCTGGTGCCCTGACAAACCTACTGAATGGGTTTAACTTCAAAAGTTCAAACTTGCAACGAATATTTTTATGTTGAACATGTTCACATAACTCTCTTCATAGCTTGTATATGACAAATCTATTTTAACGTTGTTACTAATCGTAAGATATTTTATATTCTTATTTCATTACTTGTCATATAGATAATTTATTTCCTTATTACATTGCCTCACTAAGCTATTTTTCTCTGCTGGAACACTTGATATAGCATCCTGCTCTTCCAACTAGATCCTGTAGCTTAGCTAATAATAATAATAATAATAATAATAATAATAATAATATATGTATGTATGTATGTAGCTGTATATTGATAAGTATGTATGTATGTATATATATATATATATATATATATATATATATATATATATATATATATATATATATATATATATATGTATATATATATATATATATATATATATATATATATATATATATATATATATATATATATATATATATATATACTGTATGTATATATATATATATATATATATATATATATATATGTGTGTGTGTGTGTGTGTGTGTTTGCGTATATATATATATATATATATATATATATATATATATATATATATATATATATATATATATATATGTGTGTGTGTGTGTGTGTGTGTGTGTGTGTATGTCTTGGTATATATAAATCGATATAGATTCACACTTATACAGAACTTACGTTTTACGTCTCACATTGAAAGGCTGCGGAGGGTGATAAGTTGTAAATCAGTGTTCAGGAAGTGTGTATGAGTCGAGTCGAATTGGTAACCAAATATCGCATCCCTGTTTCTTTTCATTGCTGATCATATTCATAAAAATAAGAAATTGAAAATAAATTTTTCATTCACAGTACCCTTTCTTCTGGTACTCTTACTTGGTCTGTTGCTGGTGATACCACGATAATAAGCTCTATTTTGCTCGAGTACTTCTGAGAAGGGAAGGGATTTTGTTTGTGAGAGAGATTATTTCTGTGCAATTCCTGTAGAGGGGCATTTCAAGACCGACGATTTGATTAAAACAAACGTCCAACGTATTTTTATTTTTGGTGTGTGTGGAGATTCACCTGTTTATTTTCAAATCATTATTCTCGGGAATAATTTCATGTGAATGGAAGTAAAAGATTTCAATTTAATTGATACCTTGAAATGAAAGCAGTAATGGTAACTCCAGTACATTACAGGAAAGAAACTAGTAATTGGAAACTACTTTTCCACTGAAATCTTAGTAAGCTAAAGGTTTTTTTCATACCAAAGAGGACAATTTCATCTCACTGGTACTGGAAAAAAAAAAATCTCAAAATCTAGAATGAAATCAGTTCAAAGGAAATTAGACTTCTCAACTAAAGTCTTAATAAGCCAGGGAATTTTCATCCCATTGGAACTGGAACAATTTCAAAATCTAGAATGAAATCGCTACATTGAATATTAATCTTTGCAACGGAAGTCCTAAGAAGCCAGGAAAAGATACTCTAAAATTCTAGAATGAAATCTGTGTATCGGAAATTAGACTCCCCACCTGAAGTCTTAACAATCCAGAAAGCGTTCCTCCAAAATACGTTCTCAGATTCTGCATCGTGTGAATCTCGTGTGCGAGAAAAGCTCATCTCGCCGTGAAATGAGATCATGCAAGATGGCGTAATCCTCGATCGTAAAATTTCACCTACTTCTCCTAGAAGTCTTTCAAAATTACTATTTGAATTTCTAACGGTATAAAAACCACTCTTTACATCCAAACAATTTCAGATTTTAAAGAGAAATATGCCCTATTTTTTCTATGTTTACATAGTCTTCATTATTTAATTACCTCCTTATTTATAATCATTGAGTATCCTGGTTATACCAATGCTCCTTACGAGAAATATTTTCAGTTGAGCATCACGTTCATTCTTTCTCAAGGTTATTCGTATCCCACATCAAACAAAACTGTTGGTGTTTTATTTTGTGGCTGAAAGTTTGCTAAAACTGAATATTGAGAGAGAGAGAGAGAGAGAGAGAGAGAGAGAGAGAGAGAGAGAGAGAGAGAGAGAGAGAGAGAGAGAGAGAGAGAGAGATGCCTAACAAATGTGAAGTTTGTATAGAGAATAGGTTACTTAACAGAAGAAAAGTGCTTGCACTGGAAAGAGAGAGACAAACAGAAAGACAGACAGACAGACAGACAGACAGAGGAGTGACAAAATGTACTGAGCAGGTGAAAAGTGATAGAAAAAAACAAACACAAAGATTATGATAATGAATAACCTATCTTAGATCGTAATTTTTTTGTTTTTTTTTACTTTTAAACTGGATAAGTCGTCTTAGTGTAAGATACATAAATAGCGTAGATAAAATAGATGCATACATTAGGAAATATACAATTTCGCGTACAGAATCGTGAGCTCGGGAATATAAGAGGGTTACAGATATGCACAAACAATATGGCACACAAACACACACGCGCGCGTGCGTGCATGGAAACGTGGAGAGTAAAACAATTAACAACAAACAACTATTCCATGTGCGTACCTAAATACAAAGGGGACTTCTGCAAGCTTACATACGATCGAGAAATTTATAAACGCACATGCAATTGTTGTTCCTATATCTGTCAAAATGGACTACTGACTCAAGTTTAGCACTTTCCCCTGTCTCCTGCGTTATTGAAAGAGATGTTATTTGATATGGGGTTACCAATTGTGTTGTTTGGGGATGAAGATAAGCATCTTGTAACTTATGTCACTACCTTCTTTCCCACCATTATCCCTACATTAAGGGGTCGGTTGCCTGATGTGCCCTCTCTCCAATACTTTCTATCAAAGTCATTCTCTTCTCTTATCTCCATATCATCCTACATTTTATCTCGCCATCTAATTTTCTGCCTCCCTTTCGATCTTCTTACTCTAACAGGTTCTTTCCCCAGCTCTCCTCACTCCCTCCCAACTATCCATCCTCAACACGTACACACACCATCTCAGTCGTAATATTCTTATAACCTGTGTAATTCTTACTCACCTGCCATTCTTCTTATTTCCTCATTTTCCAATCTTTCAAGCAGCGATATCCCCGTAATCCACCTCAACATTCCCATCTCTGTTTTCTCAAGCTTATATCACTTATCGTTCTTTATTAAATGGGATTCGAATGGAAGAACGTTTTTTTTTTTTTTTTTTCTGAGGTATTCATTTGCTACTGTATTTTCATCCTATGAGAAATTATTCCTTTTATATTATCTAAGTCAATATTTTATAAGGGCAGTATTTTGTGTCAATGTTGCTCCGCAAATTTTGAGGAGACCAATGTGAAGGCTTTGTTGGTGACATCATGATGGTTTGAATTTGCATAATTATGTACACAATAGATTCTATAATAGTAAAAGACTGCCAATATTTGCTATTGAATTACTCACTTTTATTACCATAATTGCTTTTTATGTAATTTCGTAACTTTATGGAAATGAATTTCAAATTAACTTTTTGTAATAAGAATATTGCTGGCCCGTTGTCTTGCAAACTTGAAAAGTATTCTCCCTATATAATAAAGAGTATATATATATATATATATATATATATATATATATATATATATATATATATATATATATATATATATATATATATATACATATATATATATGTGTGTGTGTGTGTGTATCTTTATATATATATATATATATATATATATATATATATATATATATATATATATATATATATATATATATATATATATATATATATATATATATATATATACTTCCAGTCATGCTCTGCGGCATTGCTAGGCATATAACTATTCGGTCTTTCTCCATCCCTCTGGAAGGGGGCAAGGAAGTAGACATACCCTGGGGAAAGGGGGTACTCCGAAGGGTACACTGTGTATGTGTGTGCATATCTACCTAAATATTTAGCCGTCTTTATTGACGAGTTGCGTACACTAGTTATAAGAATAACTCACCAGATTCCTCAAATACTTGTGTAATAATCTCTCATATATTTCAAGAAATCGTATACTACCTAGTAACGTTCTTTGATCAATGCAGCTCTAAACCCTTGCATTGAGATTCTTATAATATGCTTGACATAATGGAAGTGTCTTTGCAATATCACATTTTAAGAGTTAGATATTCCAGAGGACCGTGATTGGAGAGTATGGATAAGTCTTGCGTAAATGGAAATAAGGAATAAGATTTAATTTTAAAAATAATACTGTTTATTTTTTATAGATACTTATTAATACCGTAATAGACTTCTCAGTTTCATTTGGTTTTAAAACAGATTCTTATTTTCATTTTGTCATAAGACTTTTATTTAATGTTTCAAATATTAGAACATTATACTCGAAATTCTGTAATGAGAAAAAAAAATCCTCAACAAGTAGTTCATATAAATCTCATGAAAAATAAAATTTTATAAAAAGACTTTTTTTTAAGACGAATGAAACGTTTCTTCGATAAACCTGTTATATAAAAAAGGAACAAGAGATAATAGGAAAACATATAAACGAATGGCATGAAAAATCATAGATTAAAAATATAGGAATAGAGGATGTTTTATAAGAAGAAAAAGGTCGAGGGACATTCAACGCAGCATTGAAAAATCAGCTATGGTGAAAAATGGCTACTATGTGTAAAATACTTAAGAAATTGGATTATGAGCTGACAAAAAATGAAAACATGAGGAAATTATAACATAAAAAGCGTTAAGTAAAAAAAAAGCATGGAGAAGTAGAATAGAGCTGAGAACGTTAAGACTCAATATCACTTTGACTTTTAAATATCGACTTTGATAAAGAACAGCTGTTTACTAATCAAAATAGTTACATAATATGTCCAAATTAACAGACGGTAATATAAAAACATTGAGAAACTGCGAAGATCAGAAATGAGAAGAGGAAATTGGATAAAAGGAGAGAGAACGTGAAGAACATCCATAGTCCACCATAATGCCCTTTATGGCATAGGAAGAGAGTGGTCCTCTCAGAATAGAACTAACAACAAATATATTTATTAAGATTCATTAAGAGAATCTATGATATGAAACACAATCTCCCAAAATAGGGTAGATGTTGCTTAAGGGCGCATACTTGAGCGAAAGGAGGGATATAAGGATCCAGCCTACATGCTCGGTCTTCTACTTCGCAATATAGATGTCTAGAATGGTTTTTTGAAAGCGTACTGACTTATTATTATTATTATTATTATTATTATTATTATTATTATTATTATTAGCTATGCTACGACCCTATTTTATTTGGAAAAGAAGGATGCTATAAGCCCAATGGCTCCAACAAGAAAAAATAGCCGAGTGAGGGAAGGAAATAAGGAAATACAAAAGTGTGCCCGAGTGCGCCCTCAAGCAAGAGAACTCTATACTAGCACAGTGGAAGACTGCAGTACATAAACTATGTCATTGCCCAAGACTAGAGAAAAATGGTTTGATTTTGGAGTGTTTGGAAGATTTTATTCGAGTCCGTTTTTAATGAAGAAATTGTGTTATTTGGTCTCATTAATCTTGTCTTTCGTTCTCCTCTCATTTTATGCTCTTCTGTCTGATATATTACTTTAGTTTAACTTCTTTTCAGTCTATAGATGTTTTAATCTCAGTAATACTTCCATTATTATCATGATTGATTATTTGGGATAATCATGTTCAACATGTGTTGAATATATAAATATCAAAATGTGTTATTGAAATGCCAACATTAATTCCAAATTTTCAATTACAGTTACATAGATTAATGAGACTTCAATTATCTTCACGTAATATTCAGTACTAAGCTTTAAAACATTTTGGTGAAGATTGCCTAACAAATTATTAAGATAAGTTTAAAGTTTTCTATCAAAACCTTTATTAAGTTGATATATAATATAATAATGTCAATAAAAGAGCCCTGCCAAAATCAAGTCTGATAGTTGTCAATTCAAATACAGAAAACGGGCCGTAAACCTCAAAATTTACTATACTGCCTTTATATGAATGAAAGTATACAGTTAAACTAATAATGTCTGAGAATTAACCTGCTCCCCACCCATGGTTAGAACTTCAATAGACAGCTTATGTCTTCAAGCGATCTGGGCTATGCATTACTTAAGGGAAGATGGACAAAGTCATGTAATAGACAAAAATATTGGTAGCAATATTCACATAGGAAGTCTCCTAAAATCGAAAATATGCGCATGACATTGCTACATCTCTCTTGTTATGAATCAGCAGACATAGAAGTCGACACGGTGTACGCTTAAACTTGAATCATGGAAGCAATTTATTACAACGTTAACTAGTGGTTGGAAGCCACGGAGCAGTTAATCTGAAGTGAACTCAAGAACACATGGAAGCACGTACCGGTGCACACCTAACTGAGTGAGGCGAGGTCTCCAGAATTGTGGTGAAACGAAATAACTTCGTGTGGCGGAAAGGGACTGTTTGGTCGAATTTAGTATCTATTTCCAGCTCCGTTATTGTTTAGATTTGTGTGTGTGAGAGAGAGAGAGAGAGAGAGAGAGAGAGAGAGAGAGAGAGAGAGAGAGAGAGAGAGAGAGAGCGAGCAGTGGGAAGTTGATGATTTTGAAAGGCTTTGATCTCTTCTAAACTTAGATCGTTAAGTGCAATGAAGGGAGATGGATGAGGGGAGAGGGCTTGTTTAAGACGTGACCAAGTCTTGTTGCAGTTTATCATACTTCAAGTGCATTTGTGAAGATCAGGGTTATATCTTTATAAACATGTTATGCAATGTATATATTTCTTCAATGATTCCTTATTATTACAATGATCTCAATGACTGCTCAATTTTTCAAGATGCAATCGCTAGATCCTTCCCGGATTTTAAAGTATTAAGTAAATTGGTCAAACTTTGAAATTGTGATTTTAACACTTCCAATTATCAAATATTTATCAGGAAATAAGATGTTTACTCATTTCGAATACCAGGGAAATATACACAAACATTAACTCATATATATATATATATATATATATATATATATATATATATGCGTGTGTGTGTGTGTAAATATATATATATATATATATATATATATATATATATATATATATATATATATATATATATATATATTCATATATACCCATATATAAGCAGGGTATATGTATATGCAGCATATATATATGTATATATATATATATATATATATATATATATATATGTGTGTGTGTATATATATACATATATATATATATATATATATATATATATATATATATATATATATATATATATATATATATATATATGTGTGTGTGTGTGTGTGTGTGTGTGTGAGAGAGACTCCATCATAACACTTTTATACCATCAAAACAAATAAGACATCGAATAGGATGTCATCCTGCAGGGGTGAATCCATTCAGATGAGATTGATAAGATTTTATGTATTATTTTTAATTTTCTTCATGTTTTCTTTTTATGAACTCTCTCTCTCTCTCTCTCTCTCTCTCTCTCTCTCTCTCTCTCTCTCTCTCTCTCTCTCTCTCTCTCTCTCTCTCTATTAATATGGATAAAATTGTGGAGAGTAATCTCCATCTCTTTCCAGTCATTGGATCCGCTCTGTACACCGTTGAAGGAATATTTTTAAAACGTATTATTTTCTTATTTTCAACTCTCTCTCTCTCTCTCTCTCTCTCTCTCTCTCTCTCTCTCTCTCTCTCTCTCTCTCTCTGTAATATGCCTTGATATTGAAAAGGCCCTCGAACGTGTAAAAGGGAACAACATGAACACGTTTATCATGTGATTATTGCCCATTTTGCCTAATCCTCTGAACGTTTGCAAACGTTGCAACTGCTGTTGAATATAAACGAAGCAACTACAGCTATTCATTCGGTGATTGAAACAGCAGTTTTCATCGTACCTCTGGTAACGCTGGTTGTTCAAAGCCTAATAAACTCTACTTTAGGTTCAGCAGTGTACGCTTTTTAAGAATGTAATTATTTTAGTAAAACTTAAGCATTTTTGAAATATTTTATCAGTTTTTCGTTTCATAACACTGCCAATCCATTTCTAGTAATATAGAATATGAGAACTTCAGAATGAAAAATATACATACGCATGCATGAATGTAATTTTTGCTTTTACGAAACTTGAAAGCCGCAAGTTAGTTCTTAACGCCTTGTTCACTTTAATCTCTTTCTTCTGTTTCATCATCATCATCCTCTTCTTCTTCTTCTTCTTCTTCTTCTTCTCCTTCTTCTTCTTCTTCTTATTATTATTATTATTATTATTATTATTATTATTATTATTATTATTATTATTATCCAAAACCTAAACTCACAAAGCAAGATTCAACAGAATATGTTCGAATCCATTTCTTTAGTAGCAGGATCTAACTAATATATGAATTGGTTGAATAGTACAAGGAAGCTTTTGTAACACTTTTTGGTCGAAAATCGGCGGGAAATAAATTATTTTAAGACTTTCCGTAAACAGATATGATTACTAAATTAATATCAAATGTGTAATGTGCTAATCATGATAATGAATTTGAATATTATGGATTTATCCTTTAAATCAAAGCGGAGGATTTTTATGTTAAAAATTACTTTCGTGATGAAGCGTATGTAGCTCTCAATAGTCATGACATTAATGAAAGATAGTACCTTGACTAGATAGTATTAGTGTATACATACACAGAGTGCACTAGGCTGAACATTTACTTTAATAGATCTCACATCTGGAATCTAATATTTTTTATGATTATTACTATTGTTATTAGTAACTGTAATATTGGTAGGTACAGAAGTAGCATTAGTAGCTGTAGTAATAGTAGTAACCTGATAGGTCAATTAGATATCAGGAAAACTTGAAAGAAATTAGAGGTGAACATATGCAGACCACAAATTCCGGGTTAAATTTTACACTGCGTCATTATCCAAGTTTTCGTCCAATTTTAAAGCAAAGAAATATATACTTGAACTTCATACAATCCGTCAAACTTGTGCCACATTCTATATATATGTGAATGTAAATGTATATATACACATATATACAGTATATATATATACATATATATATATATATATATATATATATATATATATATATATATATGTGTGTGTGTATATATATATATATATATATATATATAAATATATATATATATATATATATATATATATATATATATATATATATATATATATATATATATATATATATATATATATATATGCTCTTGGGGCATTAGTTATTTTAAGGCAACACTTTTCTAGTTTTCCTGATCTTTTCTTGTCTTCAGGGATAGAGTTTTGAAGGAAAAGAAGAAATTTTCTACTGTGATGTTAAGTTTATTCTACTTTTACCGACAACTCTTTCAGCCAATAACTAATGGCTTTTATCAAGAAATAATTATCCTTGTGGAGGGGCCGTGCATTCATACAAACGAAAATTAGAAGGTATCTAAGTAAAAAAAAAAAAAAAAAAAAAAAATGAAAATTTTAAGATATTTTGCACCTGAATATGGTATGAAGGTACTACTTAAGACATATTGATATTTATTGAAGCTTTCAAATGGAATTTTTTACGATATAGAAAGCTAGATGCTAAAAGCTCTTTACCATCTAATGAATATATATATATATATATATATATATATATATATATATATATATATATATATATATATGTGTGTGTGTGTGTGTGTGCGTGTGTTTGTGTATGTGTATATATATATACAGTATATATATATATATATATATATATATATATATATATATATATGTGTGTGTGTGTGTGGGTGTGTGTGTGTGTGTGGGTGTGTGTGTGTGTGTGTGTGTGTGTATATAGCTGAGAGAGAGAGAGAGAGAGAGAGAGAGAGAGAGAGAGAGAGAGAGAGAGAGAGAGAGAGGGTGATTATGCATTACCTAATGACATTATTGATACGATTAAAATGTGCATTCACTCAAAAGAATGCAAGAACAAATACTTACTTAGTTTCTAATTTAACTTTTATGTGAATGTAAGAACAAGCGGAGAAATAGTTTCGAAGCTATGTGTAATATCTAATGTAAATATCATGGACCCTTAAAAGTTAGAAAATGTAGATTTCTAAGTTAAGTCACTTGCATGTGTAATGATGGTATTAATTCTGTCATAGAATCTATTCAACAGACATACCGTAGTAGTATATTATGATTATATTTTCAATGAGAGTTTAAAAAGAGTTTAGACTATTGAAGCCGTAAGATACCTTTTGTCATTGAACAAGGTTTTCATCGCGCACTCTTAAGTCACTTCCATCCTTAAAGAATTTGTACTTTGTTCCCTAATTCAGCTAAGATGTTTCCCTCATTTGTTTCCACCGAATAATATAAAGAATTAAAAATCATAAGTCGCTAAGAATGTTTTTGGTAAACAGTGTATATTAGCAATTTATATGAGGAACAATTTTGGGGAGATTATATAAGAAATCTTTTTCGTGTATTACTGAAACAGCACACAGAACCAGATTATATAGTTTTACACAAACAATACCAAGCAAAATAATTAGATGAGTTCCTTTTATTCAAATATACAATATTTAAAGGGACTAAAACTGATTCGACTGTAGTCATGAAGAACTCAAAAAAGGATTTGAAAAGTGTCTCATGAAAATCTCATCTGAATGACAAAAGGCAGCCAAGGGCATTATTAACCTAAAATAGAATCCCTTTCAGCCACAATAGAATAGAATCAGGGATCATCTTTCAGTTGTGGAAATGAGAATGAAGCCAATTAAGGGAGACTGAGGAAGTTTTAATCGAGAGGTAAAGCCATATTCTTCTACGAGGAAAATGAAGCCTCAATTTGTCTCAATCCTGAAAGAGGGAATTTCTTCCCGCAGAGTTTTATCTCCCTACTTAGATCTTTCCTGCGAAGAGAGTTCCTAATTGCATTACTGGTCATTTTTGTTCATGAGGCTAAGTATTTCCAGCCCTTTTTTTTTCTTTTTCTTAATTATTTCAACTTTTTCTGGAATTAATCTTGACTGGATTTTGGTCTCAAAATATATTCAGTTCATCTAGGTATTGATTCCAAAAGCGAAGAGATTACTTATTGCACAATCATATCAATATTCATTTTTCCTTTTGTGTCGTGAATAAATATTTACGATTAAACAATGGAATAACTAATAAGTTACGGCAAATGGATGAAGATATGCACCAGATTTATCCTAACGGCATTCATATTGAACTGATTATTTTTTATTTGTTTTTTTATTTGTATAATACTTTCTTCGCAAATATATTCCTCATGTACAAAGCCGTAAAATTCTAAAAACAAATAGGCAATATTGATATCAAGTCGCTGAAAGGGCATATTAATATATATATATATATATATATATATATATATATATATATATATATATATATATATATACGTACATATATATATATGTATATATATATATATATATATATATATATATATATATATATATATATATATATATATATATATATATATATATATATATATATATTTTTTTCATTTTTTTTTATCAGAGTTGAATACTTATAGAAGTATTATTCATAAGCCTGATCAAGGAATATCATTCTATTTCCTGTTACAATATTTTACCAATTTTAAAATATCTGAAGTGATTTCTGTAAAAATAAGTCATCTAAATATAAAATTTGTGAAGGCATGGAATTATAAGCATTGTGATAAATTGCGTGATTACGGTATGTTTCATCTATATCATGATTTGCACATTTACGAAGTTCATGATATGCAAATGTCTTACATTTACTAATTAGAAAAAATAAATTCCGGAGTTAACGATGAAGGGTAGATGGAGATGGAATTTAGTTCACCAAACATTTAATTGAGCTCCAGAAGGCACTAGACGAGTTGGAAGACCCAGGCCTACTTGGTTGAAGACTATGAAGCGTGAAATAGGAGAGGATGAATGGAGAAGCATTGATTTAAAAGCTCAAGCTACAGACGACTCGCGAAATCTAACCGAGGCCCTTTGCGTTAATATGCGTCGGAGGAGATGATGATGATGATGATTACTCCGTAAAGTCGTTTTTAATTCATGCAAGAGAGCTGGGAAATGGTATAAATCTGTGTTTACTATGTTAGTTTCTTCTTTTTATATTTTATTTTTCCAGTTATAGACATTTAACAATATGAACCGGTGCAATCAATATCAACTACATCTCATTCCGAAAGTGTTTGAACATCAGCTAAGATCTTCGCAATATTAAATGTCATTGCTTGTTTTAAAAGTTAAGGATCTAGTATATCAAGTACTTTGCTTTTTTTGTCATCATTTCTGCTTAATTATCCTTTTGTTTTACCTTTATACATATCAGTTAGCAAGATTACGCAAACCGTAAAGTTCTACGAAAATTTTAAAGAGAAGGAGGTCGTTACGGGCAGCAATTGATTAGATTTTAGGTTTAAAGGAAAAGATCTTTTTTTAATCAGAGGGGGAGGGGGCGTGTGTTGCCCCACATGGCTTAGGAGGTTTGCTTTCTTCTATTAACTTGATGTAATACATATTGATAAAATTATTCAACGAGAGTTTTTTTTTTTAGATGAACATGTCATTTAAGTATATCTCTAATTGTTTTCCTTTTTAATGTAACATTTCTTGTAAAATCATTGAAAAGGAATATTCTGGGCAATTACAATATCTCAGTTTATTAAGAGTCGCAGACTTATGAAATCATAGTAGAATTTATTAAATAAATTTCGAAGCAATTTGGTCGTAGGCCAATAGACTTGGTTTCTCGACCTTTGTATACTCGTCATTTCAATTAGCAATTGTCTGAATTATACGTCCAATAAACTTGATTTTTCGACCTTATTATACTTGTCATTAAAAAGCAGTTGTTTGAATTCTACGTTTAATAGACTTCATTTCTTGACCCTCGTATACTTGTCATTTTATTAAGCAATTATTTGAATTGTTTTTCACATTTTTCCTGGTAAAAAAAAAATACCGATGAAGAAAACCCTTTTTTTTTGGGGGGGGGGAATGAGTAAGAGTCACACTCGATGAAAGCTTCATTCGAAACACTAAACACAAGAGCCAACTGTGGACTTCATTAGTCAGAATGAGGATTTGATGAGGATTCATGAGCAGTGCGATAAAATGTAATTAGGATCCGTCTATCTTATTACCCAAATGAGGCGGAAAATAATATAGGAAAGAATTCCCTCAATACCGAAATATTACGCTGAGTCATTCTCCATTTTTTCTTAACATCTATTGATTACTATGCCAGGTTTTATTATATTACTTTGAGATTAAGAATGCTTCCGTCTTTGTCATTTGTTTACTGGAGGTATCTTTTAAAATTGGCTGCACAGTAACTTCAATTGAATTATCATGTATATTTAAAACATTATTTTCGCTTCAAATATATCTTTTAGGTTTGAATAACATCAATACAAAATCAGATATTATTGGTTGGAGATGGATGAACCAACATTATTTAATTGGTTACTATCTTGGCTTGGTGCCTGTGTAGAGAGATTTTAAAACTATTAGTATTTGACAAAATTAGGACCTCCCACCCTAAAAAAAAATATTCATTTTTGAACAAGTATCCTCAGAGATAGCTAGTTCGATTTGAATAATAGCCTGCAATATTGTTGGGTACTATCCTTCCATAGTGCCCATTTAGTCCATGATGATAGAAAAAGAAAGATGCCCCGCGCAAAAAAAAAAAAAAATTGTTCTAGGCCCCCAAAAGGCTAAATCCGGCCGAGAGAGAGAGAGAGAGAGAGAGAGAGAGAGAGAGAGAGAGAGAGAGAGAGAGAGACTTACCTTATTGCTTTATTCTATGTTTGGGTTCCCCCAGGTCCCTCAGTGTGAGGCACCTCGTATATCCACCAGAGAGTTTCTTATGTGTCTTCCGGTGTATTTTGCATCTTACAGTCTTGGATGGTCTGGGATTCATCTTAGGTGTTTATCGAGCGTATTCTTAAACACATCTGCGCTCCATCCTGATATGTTTCTTAGATGAGCTGGCAGCGCATTAAATAGTCGCTGCATTATCGATGATGGTGCGTAGTAGATTAATGTCTTGTATGCCTTCCTGACTTTACCTGGTATAGTTTTGGGCACTATTAATCTACCTCGGCTTGCTCTTTCTGATATTTTTAGCTCCATGATATTTTCAGTAATTCCTTCGATTTGTTTCCATGCTTATATTTGTCACGGACAAATGTATTGTTTTAAACAAAGGCTAAGCAGTAAAGAAAATACGCAGAAAGTAGGCCAGATATTGTCCAGCTATCACCTTGTCTCCCTGATCCATGGGTTTTTGGGAGGCAGTTCAAGACGCTTTCATCTTTGCTTGGTATAATGGTATATGATGATCCAAGCACATGTGTACTGAATCCGTTTCCATGTCAACAGGTACACCGGGGAGAGGGGGCGTAGAGTGAGAACCAGTATGGTGCGGTTACGTCACCTGCCGCCCATAGGCAAGACAAGCCAGCCTCCCCACCCCCAGCAATGTAGGAGATATAATAAAGCACAGTCTGTGCAAGAGCAGTTAGTTGAGTTCGAGTCCTACTCGTGAGTGGGCAACCTTCCCTAGGCCCACCGGCCATGGTAAGCCTACAACAGCCATGGCGGACGTCCAACAGTTTCTTTTAATTTAAATGTCTCCCCGTCCGCTCTCCCCGGGTATTGTACCAGTTAAAAGTAAATTTGTAATTGACTGATGAAATCATTTAAGAGCCAACGAGAACTTACATATCTTTTGTTATGCACCCTCAAGATTTAAAGTTCTGTTTCATCTCGCTTTCAAGAAGATTTCTGCTCATTGTAATTGTGATAATTGAAGTTGTTAATAAATCCTCTACGAGTTTAAAAGCTCGTCTGATTCATCGCCTCCGACCACGTATCATTATGTAATTTCCCACGCCCTTATGACATATTATCCTATAGCGTTCTCTTCTCCTTACTAGACTGTATAATTTTGAAGATTGCAGTCTTTCCCAGTAGTCAAGGTCCTTAACTTCTTTTATTCTTGCAGTAAAGGACCTTTGTACACTCTTTATTTGTGCAATATCCTTTTGATAATTTGGGTACCATATCACATTGAAGTACTCGAGTGTACTACGTACATAAGTTTTGGACAGCATAATCATGTGCTCAGTTTTTCTTGTTTTAAAGTGTCTGAATAGCATTCCGATTTTTGCTTTACATTTAGCCAATAGTGTTGCTATTTGATCGTTGCTTAACATATTCTTGTTCAACATTACACCAAGGTCTTTAATTACTTCTTTGTTTGTGATTGTCTCGTTATTCGGCCCCCTGTATGCATTTACCATTCTTTCTCTGTTTCCATAATTCATTGATTCGAATTTATCAGAGTTAAATACCATCCTATTTATCTCCGCCCATTCATGTATTCTGTTTAGATCTATTTGTAATTAGTTCCTATCTTAATCACAAGTAATTTCTCTACTTATTCTTGTGTCATCGGCGAAACTTCTTACTACAGAGTCTTTAACATTACAGTCTATGTCTGAGATCATAATAACAAACAGCCGTGCAGCTAATACCGTACCCTGTGGCACACCAGATATTACCTGATCTTCATATGATTTCTCGTCATTTGCAACCACTAACTGTTTTCTGTTTTGTAGAAATTCTTTTACCCATTTTCCTATCTTTCCCTTAATATTATGCTTTCTCATTTTTTTCTCTAATAAATTATGGTCTATCTTGTCAAAGGCTTTTGCAAAATCTAGAAATACCACATCTGTGTCTTATTCATTTATCATATTTTTATATATGTTTTATAGTGTGCTATCAGTTGGGTATGTGTACTTTTTCTGGGCACAAGACCGTGCTGACCTATATTAGATAAATTATTTTTAAGCAAATGATTCATTATTTTCTTTTTTATTACCCTTTCATACAATTTCATAATATGTGATGTTAGACTAACAGGTCTGTAATTTCTTGCCTCTAGTCTTGATCCACTTTTGAAAATAGTGGTTATAAATGCTAAATTATGTTTAACATATATCTCGCTCATATCTATACTTTGTCTTAGCAGTATTGCAAGCGGCTTCGCGATAGTGTGTGCAGTTTTTTTTTTTTTTTTTTTTTTTACAGAATCGCTGGAACTCCATCTGGCCCGGCCGCTAGTCCGTTTTTAATTTCGCTTATAGCCTGCATAATATCTGCTTCATTATTATCCATATCCGTTAGATATTCAATATTTTCTTCTCTCATTTCTGTTTCATTATTCTCATTCGCAATTCTTGGCGTGAATTCACTCGTATATTTTTCTGTTAATATGTTGCATATTTCCTTTTTTTTATTCGTTAACTGTCCTTAAATTCTTAGAGGGCCAATTTCTAATCTCCCTTTATTCATCTTTTTTTGCATAGGAATAAAGTATTTTAGGGTTTTTCTTGATATTTTGAAGTGTCCTTTCTTTGAAGTCCTTTTTTTTTTTATTTTATTTCGATTGTATAATCTTTTTTTCTGCATTTTCTATCTTACTTTTTATTACAACATTTTCCATACTTATTTTTCTTTTGCAATATTTTTCTTCCACTTTCTAATTTTTTTTTAAATAAGATCCTTATTTCTCTTGGTATGTATGTCTGATGTTTATCTTTTTTTTACGGTACATATTTTTCAACAATTTTCTCCAGCATTTTGTACAACATATCCTTATTTACCTGTATATTATCGCTTACTAATACAGTTTTCCAATCTTTGTTCAAGTCTTCATTTATTTCTAACCATTTTATATTCTTACCATATAAATTATATTTTCCATATCCTTCCCATCTTTTTGTGCTTTGTTTATCTCTGCGTTCCCTTGCTTTGGAATGGGCTATTAATTCTAGGACATTGTAGTCTGAAATTCCCGTGTTATACACTATTATTTCTTTAACATAATTCACCTCATTCACAAATACTAAATCTAGGACATTGTCCTTTCTTGTTGGAATGTGGTTTATTTATTGCATGTTATGTTCTAATAGCATATCTTGAAGCTTTTCAAACTGTCTCTTATCTTCTGCGCTACTATTACTCTCTTTTTATATGTATATATACAACCAATTTCTTCCATTCGTTCTTTCTAATCCACCAAAGGAAAGTTAAAATCTCCGGAGAGGAGTATATTCCGGTCTTTATGGTTTCTACATATATCATCTATTTATTCTATTATCATGTCAAACTCCTTAGTATTTGGGGGTCTGCAAACTACAATATTCACTAATTTTTCATATTCAAATTCTACCGTAATCAATTCACATTTTGTGATGCTGTATTTTTCACAGACTTTTCCTTGATTTATGTCTCTTCCATATATTGCAGTTCCCCTTTGATTCCTATTTGTTCTGTCTGATCTATATGTTTGGAAACCCTTCATCTGGTCATCACTGCCAGTCTCTTGGGAAAATCATGTTTCACTTATATCTAATATATCTATTTTTTTTCAATTTGGGTTAGTTCTTCTAAGAACTCTATTTTCCTTTTAGAGAGAGAGAGAGAGAGAGAGAGGAGAGAGAGAGAGAGAGAGAGAGAGAGAGAGAGAGAGAGAGAGAGAGAGAGAGAGAGCCTATATTCTTTATATGAGAATCTTGTCAGATATATACCATATATACTTTTTAATTTAATTAAGCCCCCTGTGGCCTCGGGGGCATATAAAAATTATAATAGCGCCAACGTTATCCCTGCGTGTCGTAAGAGGCGACTAAAAGGGACGGGACGAGGGGGCTGGGAACCCCCTCTCCTGTATCTACATCCTGTGAGACAGCAACAAAGAGATGGAGCTGGGGGGAGAGTGACTGCTCCCCGCATTCTAGTTTTGGGGTGTTTGAATGTGCGTGGATGTAGTAGAGAGTAAAAGATGTGAAATTGGAAGTATGTTCAGGAATAGAAGGATGGATGTATTGGCCTTGTGTGAGACGAAGATAAAAGGAAAGGGTGAAGTGATGTTTGGTGAAATGTCTGGTAGAGTGTCTGGGATTGAAAGGGGAAGAGCGAGAGAGGGTGTGGCTTTATTTCTGAGTTAATGGATGACAGGTAATGTAGTGGAATGGAAGGAGATATCATCTAGGTTAATGTGGGTAAGGGTTAGGTTGGGTAGGGAATGTTGGGCGTTTGTCAGTGCGTATGGGCCAGGTAGTGAGAAAAGTGAAGAAGAGCAGAATGAGTTCTGGAATGAATTAACTAGGTGTGTAGAAGTACTGGGTAGAAGGAATTATGTAGTTGTCATGGGTGATTTAAATGCTAGAGTGGGCGCTGGAGAGGTAGGTGTCATTGGGAAGTATGGCATACCAGGTGAAAATGAGAGTGGTGAGAGCCTGGTGGATATGTGTGTTGAGCAAGAGATGGTGATAAGTAATAGCTTTTTCAAAAAGAAAGATAAAAATAAGTATACATGGGTAAGAGTGGCAAATGGAAGAGTAGTAGAAAGGGCATTAATGGATTATGTGTTGGTAACTAAAAGAATGTTTGGAAGATTGAAAGACGTGCACGTGTTTAGGGGTATGGCTAACGGTATGTCTGATCATTTTTTGGTGGAAGGAAAATTAGTTGTAGCAAAAGAGTGGGGGAATAGAGTAGTTGAATGTAAAAGGGAGCTAGTGAGGGTTGAAGAGCTAATAAAACCGGGGGTAAAAAGTAAATATCAGGAAAGGTTGAAAATGACATATGACGAAGTGAAAGTAAGAGAAACTGGCAATTTAGAGGAGGAGTGGAAGTTAGTAAAAGAAAATTTTGTTGGGATTGCAAGTGATGTGTGTGGCAAGAAGGTTGTTGGAGGCAGCATGAGGAAGGGCAGTGAATGGTGGAATGAAGGAAGAAGGTAAAAGTGGAAGAGAAAAAGAGGGTTTTTGAAGAATGGCTGCAGAGTAATAGTGTAGAGAAGTATGAAAAATATAAAGAGAAAAATGTGGAAGTAAAGTGCAAGGTACGTGAGGCAAAGAGGACAGCTGACCTGAGGTGGGGTCAGGGACTGGGTCAGTCATATGAAGAGAATAAGAAGAAGTTTTGGAAAGAGGTGAAGAGAGTAAGGAAGGCTGGCTCAAGAATTGAAGAGACAGTGAAAGATGGAAATGGGAGGTTGTTAAAAGGAGAGGAGGCAAGGAAAAGATGGGCGGAATATTTTGAAAGTTTACTGAATGCTGAGGATAATAGGGAGGCAGATATAATTGCTGTTGCAGGTGTTGAGGTGCCAGTGATGGGATATGAGAATGAGAGAGAGATTAAAATAGATGAAGTGAGGAGAGCACTAGATGACACGAGAGTAGGAAA
>NC_090736.1:43422776-43427776 GCF_036898095.1 Palaemon carinicauda | reverse complement strand
CCTTACTAGAGAGAGAGAGAGAGAGAGAGAGAGAGAGAGAGAGAGAGAGAGAGAGATTCATTGCAATGGAAGTTGATAGTGGTGGCTTACGTCATAGTACTCCCCGAGTAATAAACAAATAGCAACTTTTATATTTTAACATTTTCTTTTGTGGATTTTTTTTTTCACTATATTGTTAGAATTTGAAATCAAACAATTTTATTTGTATATATTTTGCTCAAATTGAGTCTTATATTAAAAAAGAATTTTAATCTCATTTTTAGGTTTTTGAACCAAACATTTTCATTTGTTTATATTTTGCACTATTTGAAAGTCTTATATTGGAATTATTTTGATTGTTGATGCATCCAACAATTATCAATCTTTAGATAAAATCTTGGATTTAGTTATATCGCTTATCATTAAGAATGAAAGTTCCAATCTAACTCATAATATTCAACAGTTACGTTACTAGTGAGCTTATACAAGCGCTCTCTCTCTCTCTCTCTCTCTCTCTCTCTCTCTCTCTCTCTCTCTCTCTCTCTCTCTCTCTCTCTCTCTCTCAACAGGTAATCCAGACATATACATCAGTCTTGAAATGACTATGAAACATGGCTCTTCTCTGTTACGCAGATAAATTAGTGCTGTCATGTTTGAGTGACAGATATGTTGCAGATCTTGCAATCTCTCAAGCGGTTTTGTCAAAGGATTTGTTGCTGGTGACCATCCATCTCAGCAGGGATAAAATCTTCCTCAATTTTTAAAGAAAGAATGAAATTTTTAGGATTTAATTTGCCAAAAAAATATTTCAAAACCGGGAACAAACAGTTTCTGAAGTACAAATAAAGCTTCTTCAAATTTATTTCAGATATTGATGAAAAATTATATGAAAAAAATTTAAATTATTCTATAATCTTTCGATAAAAAATAAATAAATTGAGAAGCAGATGACATGAGAAATAAATAAATAAATAAATTATTACCATATATAGAGTATATGGTAATAATCATTTAGATGCATAAAAAAAACGATAAAAGTATCTTCAGATACTTGTATGATTACAATGATAAATCTGATATTTGAGGAATACGTTATAAATTCAGAAAAAATTATGCAGCGAATCAATGCACGCATATTTATTATGAAGTGCAATATTGTAAACATCATATATAGATTTCTTTTCTTTCCGAGAACCAACATTACGCAAAATATTTTGCAAGTAATGAGAATAATTTGTAACGAGGAAAAGCTGAACTATCAAAATAAGAGTATTAAATCTTCTACCAACACGTTGAATACTGTAAGTTAAACCTCTTAATATAATATTTAAAAACTTAAATAAAACACCATGCCCTGTCTATTAATCTTGGGAATTAAAAATCCCCAATTATGTACGTTGTATATTTAAAAAATGCAGAAGCTTTCGCACTTTTTAAATATACAACGTACATAATTGTGGATTTTTTAATTCACACAATATAATAAAATAATACAAAACATCCAAATTTCATTTCGAGGACCTTTAAATCCTCCATAAAATCTATTTGTCAAAAGCAAATCTCAGCATCAAGCTCAAAATAAAATTTACTTACGTCTCTTTTGAAATTTAGTTTTCCCTTTTTTTATCTTTTCATTACTTAATTTTTTTTCTTCTATTTTTGGTACAAAGCTAGTTTTCTGTCACCATGATAACTTTTCCTTTTAGGAAGTTCAGCAATGTCACTCATCAAATTCCACATTTAAATAAAGTTTCGTTGATAATTTTCACAAATTACCTGTCACGTATCACGTTGAAAAGTAATTCGAGTGAGAATTTTTCAAAGGTTTCTAGTCAGATATCCTTCCGGATAAGAAATTCAGAGATAATTTTTATATGTTGAGAAAGATGTTCGGTGATCTTTAATTTCCTCCGCCAACGAAGTTGGAAGAAGGTTATGTATTACCCCCTGTTTGTGTGTTTGTTTGTGTGTGCGTGTTTGTTTGTGATCAGCTTCCTGGCCACAGTTTTCATCGTTGGGTACTGAAACTTGATAGGATTAACTGTTATGTAAAATGCTGGAAAGGATTAAACTTTGGAAGGTCAAGGTCACGGTCAAGCAAAATGTTCAATTCACATTCACGTAATCAGTCATAAAATGGACATCGTTGTCGAAGAGACTTGAAACTTGGTTCATATTTGAGAGTATGAAAATCCACGCCAAATGATATACGTTAAGGCCAAAGGTCAAGGTTAAGGTCGAGCAAAAGATCGAGAAATAGGCTGCTGCGGCGGAGGTCTGCCCTCTATTGAGTGCCCTTCTATTCTCTATAATTTTCCTGTCAGCTTTCAGATTATTATTATTATTATTATTATTATTATTATTATTATTATTATTATTATTATTATTATTATTAAGATCAAAGAAAATAAACTGTTGGTCTCAAACAAAACATGTACTTATAACACAATAAAAAAAAAAATATTCATCAGGTATTTTTCCTCTCTTTCCGTACACTTCTCGAACTAAATTTAAACAAAAGACATTACAATCTCCAAAATAAGAATAGAACATGCTGCAAGGAAAGCAAAACAAACCACTTTTATGGAAGGTAAAAAGAAAGACATGAAAAGAAATATTCTCAAAGGATCTTGGGATTTTGCTCTTTTCTGTGGGGTTGAGCTCTTAGGATCTCATGGCATATGTTTACGTGAAAGGAATAAAAGGAAGAGGGAAAAATCAATAAAAATGACAAGGGAAGTAAAAAAAAAAAAAAAAAAAAAACCTCTCTTGTTGAGGAACATAATTCAAAAGAAATTGATGTTGGCATTCTATTCAAATTTTGACGTGTTCTTGCATACAGAGAATATTAGTTTTATATATAGGAGAGGAAGAAAACAGGAGAGAGACGAGGATAATATATATATATATATATATATATATATATATATATATATATATATATATATATATACATATTTATTTATTTATATATATATGTATATAAATATATATATATATATATATATATATATATATATATATATATATATATATATATGTATATATATATATATATATATATATATATATATATATATACATATATATATATATATATATATATACATACTGTATATGTATATAAATATATATATATGTATATATATATAAATATATATATATATATATATATATATATATATATATGTATAAATAAATATATATATATATATATATATATATATATATATATATATATATATATTTATATATATATATATATATATATATATATATATATATATATATATGTAAATATTTATATATATATATATATATATATATATATATATATATATATATATATATATATATATATATATATATATATATATCATCATCAGCCGTTGCTATTCCACTGCAGAACAAAGGCTGTAACCTTTCCTACCCCGTCTCCCTTTCCTCGCACGGTACTCCCTCTTAACCGGGTATGACTAGGTATGACTACTCCCTCTCCTCCCTATCTGAGGGACAGGGAGAGAGCAAGTAATTATACAAAGAATAATCATAGGCATACTTAGTAGATAGAAATTTGTGAGTAAAGCAGTTTCTTCTAACATTATAAATTTGAATAGAGTAGATGGGATATCATGCTGATGGATTTAATGAAGAGGAAAGGAGTGTCTGGAGCAAAATCTAAATTCATATTGGAGCGTAAGGAATAAATCTACGGTTATAAGAATAAATAAAGAAGTGATAAAACTATATGCAGAGAATAAAGGTGAATTGTATGGTAGGGTTGAAGCCAGAGGTGAAGTAAATAAGTAAATTTTCTATACTGCGCTTGGCATTATAGAACGGTAATATAGGGAATAAAACTTTGAGTTTAGGGATAAGGAAATCAAGATGTGATAAGTTAAGAAAAAAATCGTGGATAGCTGCATGATGGAAAAGAAGATAAGTTTCAGACATATGGGACGTCAAAAAGCAAGATAAAATAGAAGGTAAATAATGGAAATAGAGTGGTGAAGGTAAGGGAGACCTTTGATGAGATGTAAACGTTTCAGATGGAAGTGAATACTGAGAGGGAGGTTGATGCACAAGTGGACCAGATTCTAGAACAACTAATGTAGATGTAGATTTGGTGTCAGTAGGACACGTAGTTCTGATTCGATATATTTTGATTGAAATGTGAGACGCAGGCTAAAAGAGTTTAAAATAGAAGAGCGGCGTTTGGTATAAACGAGTAAGGAGAAGTTTGGAATTGAATTAAAAGACTTTGTGGGTTTGGAAAAAAGTTCATCTTTAATCAATTTAGAAATAATCAATGATATTGTATAGTGTTATAAGTATTTAATTGTGAACGATTTAAAGTTTTTATGGTGATATTTAAAAGTGTGTTAGACAATGTAGTTAAAAACATTGATTTGTTTAAGGGTACACTCGGCCACTATTCTATCTTTTTTCTCTTCTTCTAGATTTGTTAAAGTTTTTATTGTTTACATAGGAGATATTTATTTTAATGTTATTTTTCTTGAATATTTTCTTTTTCCTTGTTTATTTCTTCACTGGGCTATTTTCTCTGTTGGAGCCCCTGGGCTTATAGCATTCTGATTTTCCAGTTAGGGTGGTAGCTTAGCAAGTAATAATAATAATGATAAAAGAGAGGCTGAGGCATCGTTGTTCAATAGTTTTAAGACGAATTGATACGTGAAGTAAGTAAGGAAATAGAGGCAGATACAAAGTAAAGGAGATTGGAGTAGAGGTGTGAAATGGTTTATATTTGAAGCTCATACAATATTTATTGCAGATAGGGAAAAGCTTTGTAAACTAATAAAACTTAGTGTTTGTAATAGGAGAAAGTGGATAGTAAATGTAGGGTAAACACAAGTCGTGAGAGCAAATGGAAATCAAGACGCTAGAATTTTGAATATTAGTGGAGATGTAAAGAGAATGTGGTATGCGTATAGGTATCTACTGTAGAACTAAATTGAATATATTGGGGTATAATCTGAGAAGAATTAAGTCGCAGAATTTTG
>NC_090736.1:43410276-43417776 GCF_036898095.1 Palaemon carinicauda | reverse complement strand
CACTCAGTAGATCGCAGAGCTCCACCGCAGCAGCTTATTTCTCGACCTTTTACTCGCCCTTCACCTTGACGTTTGACCTTAACATATATTAATTGGCGTCGATTTTCATACATTGAAATAAGAACCAAGTTTGAAGTCTCTGTGACAACAGTGTCCAAACTCTTGGTTAATTACGTGAATTGGACATTTTGCTTGACCGTGACCTTAACCTTTGACCTTGACCTTCCAAAATTTATTCATTCCCAATTTTTTACATTGAAGTTAATCTCTGCAAGTTACATTAACCCACGATTAAAATTGTGCCCAGGAAGCTGTTCACAAACAAACACACAAACAAACAGGGGCGAAAACAAAACCTCCTTCCGACTTCGTTGACGGAGGTAATAAATCTCTTCCACTCTCCTTATCCATCAGAGACCTAAATAATACACCCCCAGAGCTACAGTCGTACCCGTCTGGTCCCTTTGCAGAGCGTCAACATTCATATTTAGGTGGAAGTTATTACGCCTTCCGACACCAGGAATATTTCATTCCTGTTCCCATGAAACTTCGGAATTAAGTTCCTTCCTGGTCGAGGTTTGCAACCTGGGAAAAAACTTTATTGTTTGTTTGAACTATGATGAACTTTTGTCTCAAATATTTGGACTCGAATTTTTTCTAATTTTTGTATATTATATTTTTTATGTATCTATTTTTAATAATGGGTTGCATGAGTTTGCCGTTTATAACATGTTACCTTGAAAGCTTTTAAGGTGTGTTCCATAGGAGTGGTTTCTTAATTATTATTATTATTATTATTATTATTATTATTATTATTATTATTGTTGTTATTATTATTATTATTATTATTATTATTACGACTACTAACTAAGCTAAAACATTGGTTGGAAAAGAAGGATGCTATAAGCCCAAGGGCTTCAACAGAGAAAATAGCCCAGTGAGGGAAGGAAATAAAGAAACAGATGTAATAGTGTACCTGACTGTACCCTCAAGCAAGAGAACTCTAAACCAAGATCAAGACCATGGTACAGAGGCTATGGCACTACCCAAGACTGGAAAACAATGGTTTGATTTTGGATTGTCCTACTCCTAGAAAAGCTGCTTACCATTGCTAAATAGTTTCTTCTACCCTTACCATGTAGAAAGTAACTGCTGCACTGAACAATTACAGTGCTAAAGTTAATCCCTTTGAGTGATATTGTTTCTCCAAAAATCTGAAAGATAGATAATGCCGGCCATTGTTTCTTACTGCTTTGACAGGAATTCATATGTATCTGTCGCGCTACAATATTATTGAAGACAACTGGAGAACTTAACAACTATTAAATATATTGATTTTTTATATGAAGTTTCCCCGTAATATTTATCTGTAAAATCCTTCTATTTTTAATTCAATATTGATATTGTATTAAGGATTTCTGCCAATTTAGATTTATCTGACACAAACTTTACTACTTTCGAATTCATTAAGATTTTCCTCTGCCATATAACATTCATAGAAATTCTATGCTTCTCTGATGGCTGTTGCTATTACCATTTAACTTAATGCGTCAGGACTAAATTTATTATTATCATCATCGTTGTAATAAGTCAGATTATAAATATGTCAATAGACATTTCATTCTCTCGAATAATGGTTAATAACTGATCACATTCTTGTTACAATGCCCGTAATAGAAATAGAAAATTCGTTACAATAATTTTCCACGTGTATTTCGTCTCGTTTCAAATTATTCTTTTCCTTCAGAATTACGATACCACAAAATGTAAGTAACTATTATAACGTGTGGGAAATGAAACAAGACGAATTGGTAGTTAGAATACAGATATTAACAAAACATTGTTTGAGGGCAATATAATATCTTGAATTGGTATTGGGAACACTAATAAAAAGAAATTAAGTTTACCTTCATTTATCAGACATCAGAAAATATCCTATAAATGACGACTGATATTTGAGCAAAGTTTGTCCTGATATTCATAAAGTCTGTAATCTGAAGAAAGGAGAGAAAAGACAGAGAGAACTAAAAAACGGAGGGGAGGAGAAGAGAAAGATAAAAAGAACTGAGAAGAACTAGGGTGTTGGGAATTCTCTCTCTCTCTCTCTCTCTCTCTCTCTCTCTCTCTCTCTCTCTCTCTCTCTCTGTCCAAGAAAGAGAGAGAAAAAAATTAATTTACGACGAAAACAAGTAGAAACAGCAATCAGATATTTCAGATCTACGCCAATAAAGATTTTCAACATTTTACTCAAGTCTACGGACCAAGCTTTCCCTCTTTCATATGTTGACTGACTCTACTGTAAAATGAAAATCCTGGATCAGAATAGTGTTCCGGATCACCGCCAGAATCTAAACACGTCTAAGTTAGCTCATTTCTGACATATCCTGAATTTTCATGAAAATTCATCCGAAACTTTTTAGTTAGCCTGGTGACAAACACAAACAGACAGGGGAAAAGATAACCTACTTGGCGGAGAGACGAAACATAGAGGAAAGATACATGAGGGATAACTAATAAGAGATGATTATGGAACGCAATGAAAATAATGGTCAATTTAGAAGAAATGTGTTCAATATATATATATATATATATATATATATATATATATATATATATATATATATATATATATATATATATATATATATATATATCTGTGTGTGTGTGTGTGTGTTTATATTTATAATATAAAAAAGATGTTACCTTCTTGAAATCCTCACCCTTTTTATAGACATTATGAATGCTATACATTCAAACAAAGAATAAATGAAGAAGCCTAATTTGGATTTTCGGGACGTTAAGAAACCATTGCTTCTGTAACATATACATGCCCATTTGATAAAATGGGACCTCAGATTATTGTGTTGTAACGTAAGGTGCAAGTTTATAGCAAACTAATCTAGAATTTTAACGGCTTTCTTTGATGAACAAGCTCAGGATTCTCTCAGATATTGACATTCATCAGTTGTCTCATGTCTGGGGCCAATTATATTTTACATTTCTAAACTTTTCCGTATATCGTCTTATCTTTTCGTCTAGTAACCACTCACGCAAACCGAAAAACTTTTCTTCATTTGTTTCCAAATCTACTGGTAAATGTGCAAACGTTATATCTCTTGCATTTCAAAATAATTGCTGGACAAAGTTGGATAAAGTCCAGAGCAATACACTTGACCTCTAATTTTCTTTAACAAATTAGCTCTTTTATTGGTCTATTTTATGCAAGACTTGCTGTGATGTTGACATGAAGCTAACTGTGTAAATGAAATCACTCAGACCTTCATGCATACTTTTCTGTTTGTCAGGTTCCCTTTGGCAATAGCTGCTTTTTCTTCATTTTTTTTTATTTTCCACTTATTCCCATTCATCTCTTCTCAATTCAATTCTCGTTCCTGATCAGATACTTAAGGCGGTTACTACAAATAAATTGCTAGTTTGGTTCAGTGGTTTCTTTAAATTAGTTTTTATTGATAATGATGAATATACAGAAAATGTAAAAGAAAAAGCCAGTCAGAACTAGGTATCCAAGTCACGTGAATTCTAGTCATCTGATGTCTATCTACTTCTATAATCACCCATATATCTAGAGCACACACACAAACACACTGACACACACAAACATATAAATATGTATATATATATATATATATATATATATATATATATATATATATATATATATATATATATATATATATATGTATATATATATATATATATATATATATATATATATATATATATATATATATATATATATATGTATATATATATATATATATTTATATATATATATATATATATATATATATATATATGTGTGTGTGTGTGTGTGTGTGCGTGTGTGTATTAGATAAAAAGTCGAAATAAAAACCTTGAAAATACTCTACTTAAATTTCTAAGTGTCTATAGCACTTATTGTATCATACGTGAAATGATAAGAATTTCGAATGTATAGTACAATAATATTAGGTCTGAATATAATAGATAGTCTCATTCTGTCGTAATGGTTGTCCGAGCAACTGATGCACCATTATTACGTAAGAGTATTTGGAGCCGCACCAATTCGAATCTGAGTAAACCGCCCAAGGCCTTACGGCCATAATCATAATCCCGGCCGATGGAATGGTAGGCGGATTGCTATTAAAAGCAACAAAACTATCATCCATGCTTGGCATGTAGAAAGTCAGATATACGAATCTAAGGATGTGGATACTCTGGCCAAAACATTATTATTATTATTATTATTATTATTATTATTATTATTATTATTATTATTATCCGAGGTACAACCCTAGTTGGAAAAAAAACAGGGAAAATAGCCCAGTGAGGAAAGAAAATAAGGAACGAGATACAATATTGTGTCCGAGTGTACCCTCAAGCAAGAGAACTCTACCCCATGGTAGTAGAAGACCATGGTATAGAGGCTATGGCACTAGAAAGCAATGTTTTGATTTTGGAGTGTCCTCCTAGAAGAGCTGCTTACCATATATAAAAAGTCTCTTCTATCCCTACCAAGTGGAAAGTAGCCACTGAACATTTACAGAGGAGTAGTTAATCCTTTGGGTGAAGAAGAATTTTTCAGCTATCTTAGTGTTGTCAGCTGTATGGGGAAAGAGGAGAATGTGCAAAAAATATGCCATCCTACTCGGTGTATTTGTAGGCAAGGAAAATTGAGCCGTAACAAGAAAAGGGTATCCAACCTAACAATTCCAGCGATAGTATCTCAATAGCTAGCTTATGCCTTGACCAATCTGCTAGCTATATATATATATATATATATATATATATATATATATATATATATATATATGTGTGTGTGTGTGTGTGTGTGTTTGTGTGTTTGTATGTGTGCGTGTTGTACCTACCATGTGTCACACGATCGTACATAGTTCATTTTGTGTATATATTATGCTAGTACCTTCGCTCTTCCCTCACACTAAAATGAACCAGATTAAACATGTCTGCTTTTTACCTCTGTAACACTTTCTGTTTTTTAAACATGAAATTTCTTGTTGCTTTGAGCTTTTGTATATAAAGGAGAGTGTTCTATAATAAATTTACTCAGGTGCTTTCAACCTGCCTTTGAGTCACAACCTCCTCTCGGCCCGTCACATTGGTGACCCCGGAAGTCGACTCGCTCCTCCCGCCTTCCACCCCCCTCTCCCCTCCATCGTTGGTACTATGGCAGACTCTATGGAAGTTGGCGCTGCAGCTGCTCCATTGAAACTTTCATCGTTCGCCAGCGGAGAGGCGTTTGCTTGGTTTCAGTGCGCAGAAGTCCAGTTTCGCATCAAGGGCGTGACTTGCTCAACCACCAAAGCAGATTATGTTCTCACGGTGATACCCGAGGACACCTTCCCGGAAATATCCGACTGGCTTTGTGAACAAGGAGACACCCCAATAGCGTATGATGCCCTCAAAACATACCTTCTGCAGCAGTACTCGCCGTCGCCAGCCGCTCATATAGCAAAGCTTTTTCAGCTCTCGCAACAACCGTTGGGGGAACAAAGGGCTTCGCTTGCCCTCAGGGGAATGACCAGTATCGCTCACCTGCAACCTGCCGCAGACGGCTCTCCTCGTGAGGTAAACCTACTTCGTGCCCTTTGGATACGCCGTTTACCCGGACCTATACACACTGCCATACCCGATGTCGATATTTTACCCATAAAGGACTTGATGACCAAAGCCGACGCCCTTATGGACAGCCACTTCAAGACCTCCATCAACGACTCCACCCCTGACGAAGAGGACGCCTATTCAACGTCAACCGAAGCTGACGTGAATGCCGTAGGACATACACTCTTACCCCGTGACGTGCCGAAGCGGCGACAAAGCCACCCACCACCCAACACTCTCACGCCCCAACCAACGACTTCTACAGCCACTTACTACCTCTCATCCGCCGCAGTTTTGCTACTACCACGTCAGATTCGGGGGAACCGCGAAGAAATGTGCCAAGGATTGTCAGTGGCCAAAAAACGTGTAAGTAGGCCATCGCTTGTGGCGGTGGCCTCCCATGTTTCTAATCTTTTCTTTTTACATGATGCACGAACGGTCGTGTGATTTTTGGTAGACACGGGTGCTTGTCGTTCTCTTTTGCCAAGGGACCTCTTCAGGACACGACGTAGTCTGTCTACGTCTGCCGACCTCCGCTTGGTAGCTGCCAATGGATCTGTGATACCCACCTACGGTTACGAGAACCTCACATTATCATTCGGAAACGGTAAATTTAATTGGAAGTTTCTCGTTGCTGACGTCACATTGCCAATCCTCATTGCGGATTTCCTCTCTCATTTTAACTTTCTGGTCGATGTCGCCCACCGACGATTGGTCAACGTAGACTCGTACTTGTCAACACCTCTTCAACACGCCCCATCTAACCTCGCTCTCCACATCAACGCACCTATGGATGCCTACGCCCACCTCCTCACGTCGTACCCGGAAGTTTTCCGTTCAGAACTTCGCCAAACGCCCACGGCTCCTGCCAAGCATGGTATTCATCACCATATCAAAACGACGGGAGCCCCAGTCTTCGCAAAATTCAGACGTCTGGCACCGGAACGATTGGCAGCCGCCAAACACACGTTCTCCGAAATGGAGGAAATGGGCCTTTGCCAAAAGGCCTCCAGCCCATGGTCGTCACACTTACACATCGTTCTGAAGAAAGACAGCTCCCTCCATCCGTGCGGGGATTACAGGCGCCTCAATATGCAAACAGAACCGGATCACTACCCCTCCCAAACATTGCCGACGTGACCTCCTACCCGCACGAAGCGAAGGTTTTCTCTACGCTCGACCTCCTGATGGGGTATTATCAGGTGCCTATGAACCCAGAAGACATTCCCAAGACCGCCATCACCACTCCGTTTGGTACATACACCTTCAATTACTCCTGTTTTGGCCTTCGTAATGCTGGGGCCACATTTCAACGTCTCATGGATGGCATCTTAGGGGTCTCCCCTTCTGTGTATATTATGTGGACGACATACTTGTGTTCTCCTCCTCAAAAGAGGAACACCTCCGTCACCTGCGCATCGTGCTCGACTGCCTGCAACAAAACGGCCTTGATGTCCGGTACGACAAGTGTACCTCTGGCGCCAACGAAGTGTCGTTCTTACGGCACCGCATCACTCCCGAAGGAGTCCATCCCCTCCCTGAGAAGGTAGCAGCCGTTCAGGACTTCCCCGCGCCCTTGACCGTCAAAGCTCTGCAGGAATTCTTGGGCATGATCAACTATTATCACCGTTTTTTGTCAGCCATTGCCGCCACTCTTGCTCCCCTCTATGCCTCCCTCAATGGTAAGCCAAAGGACCTGAAGTTGGGTCCCCTTCAAGAAGCTGCCTTCTGCAATGCAAAGAAAGCCCTATCAACCGCTGCGGCTCTCACTTTTCCTATCCCACACGCCCCTCTCCGTCTCTCCACCGATGCCAGCGACGTCGCTATTGGTGCAGTACTCGAGCAGGTGGTCAAAGGCTCGCCCCGCCCATTGGCCTTCTT
>NC_090736.1:43397776-43405276 GCF_036898095.1 Palaemon carinicauda | reverse complement strand
CGAGGGGAAAATCTTCCCAATGGAGGGAAGTGCAGGATGTCCTACAAGCTTGATACTCTGGATCCTGTCGTTGGGCTTAAGCCAGGGCGTTGTAATCCAATCCCAGTTGAACGGCAGCCAACGTGTTTCTTGACAGGGCATCGGCAACGGGATTTATTTTCCAAGGGACGTATTGGAGGGTGCAATTGTATTCAGCCACGGCGGAGAGATGTCGGTGTTGACGGGCGGACCAGTCGTCAGACTGTCGAGTGAAGGCGTGCACCAGAGTCATGTGGTCTGTGCGAATGACTAAGGGCGTACCTTTTAAGAAATGGCGAAAGTGACGGACAGCCAAGTGCACCGCCAGCGATTCTCGATCGAAGGTAGAATAACCCGATTCTGCCTTGGACAGTTTTCTGCTGAAGAAGGCCAATGGGCGGGGCCAGCCTTTGACCACCTGCTCGAGTACTGCACCAATAGCGACGTCGCTAGCATCGGTGGAGAGACGGAGAGGGGCGTGTGGGATAGGAAAATTGAGAGTCGCAGCAGTTGATAGGGCCTTCTTTGCATTGCAGAAGACTGCTTCTTGAAGGGGACCCCACTTCAGGTCCTTTGGCTTGCCCTTGAGGGAGGCGTAGAGGGGAGCAAGAGTGGCGGCAATGGCTGGCAGAAAACGGTGATAATAGTAGATCATGCCCAAGAATTCCTGCAGAGCTTTGACGGTCGAGGGCGCAGGGAAGTTCTGAACGGCTGCTACCTTCTCAGGGAGGGGATGAACTCCTTCAGGAGTGATACGGTGCCCTAAGAACGACACTTCGTTGGCGCCAAAGGTACACTTGTCGTACCGGACTACAAGGCCGTTTTGTTGTAGGCGGTCGAGCACGATGCGCAGGTGACGGAGGTGTTCCTCTTTTGAGCAGGAGAACACAAGTATGTCGTCCACATAACATACACAGAAAGGGAGGTCCCATAAGATGCCATCCATGAGACGTTGAAACGTTGCCCCAGCATTACGAAGGACAAAACAGGAGTAATTGAAGGTGTATGTACCAAACGGAGTGGTGATGGTGGTCTTGGGGATGTCTTCTGGGTTCATAAGCACCTGATAATACCCCTTCAGGAGGTCGAGGGTAGAGAAAACCTTCGCTTCGTGCGGGTAGGAGGTCACGTCGGCAATGTTTGGGAGGGGGTAGTGATCCGGTTCTGTTTGCATGTTCAGGCACCTGTAATCCCCGCACGGACGGAGGGAGCTGTCTTTCTTCAGAACGATGTGTAAGGGTGACGACCATGGGCTCGAGGCCTTTTGGCAAAGGCCCATTTCCTCCATTTCGGCGAACGTCTGTTTGGCGGCTGCCAATCGTTCCGGTGCCAGACGTCTGAATTTTGCGAAGACTGGGGGTCCCGTCGTCTTGATATGGTGATAAATACCGTGCTTGGCAGGAACCGTGGGCGTTTGGCGAAGTTCTGGACGGAAAACTTCCGGGTACGACGTGAGGAGGTGGGCGTAGGCATCCGTGGGTGCGCTGATGTGGAGAGCGAGGTTAGAGGGGGCGGGTTGAAGAGGTGTCGACAAGTACGAGTCTGCGTTGACCAATCGTCAGTGGGCGACATCGACCAGGAGGTGGAAATGAGAGAGGAAATTCGCACCGAGGATTGGCATTGTGACGTCATCAACGAGAAACTTCCAATTGAATTTACCGTTTCCGAACGATGATGTGAGGTTCTCGTAACCGTAGGTGGGTATCACAGATCCATTGGCAGCTACCAAGCGGACGTCGGCAGATGTAGACAGACTACGTCGTGCCTTGAAGAGTTTCCTTGGCAAAAGAGAACGACAAGCACCCGTGTCTATCAAAAATCGCACGCCCGTTCCTGCATCCTGTAAAAAGTAAAGATTAGAAACATGGGAGGCCACCGCCACAAGCGATGGCCTACTTACACGTTTTTTGGCCACTGATAATCCTTGGCACATTTTTTTCGCGGTTGCCCCGAATCTGAAGTGGTAGTAGCAAAACTGCGGCGTATGGGAGGTAGTAAGTGGCTGTAGAAGTCGTTTGTTGGGGCGCGAGCGATTGGTGGGTGGTGGGCGGCTTTGTCGCCTCTTCGGCACGTCACAGGGTAGGCGTGTATGTCCTACGGCATTCATGTCAGCTTCGGTTGACGTTGAATAGGCATCCTCGTCGTCAGGGGTGGAGGCGTTGATGGAGGTCTTGAAGTGGCTGTCCATAAGGGCGTCGGCTTTGGTCATCAAGTCCTTTATGGGTAAACTATCGACATTGGGTATGGCAGCGCGTACCGGTTCGGGTAAACGGCGTATCCAAAGGGCACGAAGTAGGTTCACCTCACGAGGAGAGCCGTCTGCGGCAGGTTAAAGGCGAGCGATACTGGTCATTTCCCTGAGGGCAAGCGAAGCCCTTTGGTCCTCCAACAGTTGTTGCGAGAGCTGAAAAAGCTTCGCTATACGGGCGGCTGGCGACGGCGAGTACTGCTGCAGAAGGTATGATTTGAGGGCGTCATACGATATTGGGGTGTCTCCTTGTTCACAAAGCCAGTCGGATATTTCTGGGAAGGTGTCCTCGGGTATCGCCGCCAGAACATAATCTGCTTTGGTGGTTGAGCGAGTCACGCCCTTGATACGAAACTGGACTTCTGCATGCTGAAACCAAGCAAACGCCTCTCCGCTGGCGAACGGTGAAAGTTTCAATGGGGCGGCAGCAGCGCCAACTGCTGTAGTAGAGTCCGTCATAGTACCAACGATGGCGGGGCGAGGGAGGTGGGGGTGGAAGGCAGTGGAGCGAGTCGACTTCCAGGGTCACCAATGTGACGGTGCCGAGTGAGGGTTGTGAACTCAAAGCCAGGATGCAATCAACTGAGTTGTTCATTAAGGAACACTCTTCTTTATATACAAAACCTCAAGGCAACAGGACATAACCTGTTCGAGAGACAGACAATGTTACAGAACAAAACGGAGACATGATCATTCAGGTTCTTTTTAGTGCGAGGGAAGAGCGCAGATACAAGCAAACAAACAAACGAAATAATTATGTACAATTGTGTGACACACGGTTGGTATAATATATATATATATATACATATATATATATATATATATATATATATATATATATATATATATATATATATATATATATTGTATTTCTGTTTTTCTATCAAACAAATCTTTCTAATATCTGCCTTACGTTATGTATTCGTTTTCAATAAATTACTACTAATTCAGCTTAAATGTTCCTTTAGTTTTCACTTTAATTTGATCCACTTTCATTCTCCGGCGACTTGGGTAGTGTAAACCTTCCCCTTCACATTTATCTAACATCACATTCGAAGATTTCAGACTGAAAGACTTTCTCAGCGTAGCTGAGTAACTGAGTTAGTAAGAAAAAACTATAATGAACTCAAAAGAAAATATTTCTTTACAATGGTTCAGTGGGACAGTTTCATTATGAATTTCCTTAACTACATTTCTTATTACAATTATAAAATAAAGCAATGCATTCCAATTTAGAAAAGTTATTATTTGAGGCAATACCTCTTCATTACCTGCAAATAACTCTGGATAGGAACCTCTTCAATTTATGGTTCGAAATTTTAATTTCATTTCTTCCATTCTCAATTAGTTCGATGATGCTTTTTCACCAGTCGCTTATTGTTGACCATTGTAATTTTTTTACTTATAGTAAGTTGTTTAGTGTTACAGTGAATGCTTATACTGCTTTGTTTAAATCTAAGAAATCAAATGCTGACCCTTCTGAGGCAGCTATTAATTATTCAGTAGGTTCAATGTAGGCATAAGCTTTTCCTGTAGAATTATGTTACTTGGAGGATCCTAGATCCACAACAGATGTGCCTCAGCTAGTTAATCAACTTCATTTGTGTTTGGATAAGCATGGGGTTATCAGATCTAGAGATCAGAGAGGCAAGAGGGTCGATCTGAAGTATCATGTGGTGAATTCCATTCTCATGTCTAAACACCACCTTTTGACTAAATTGTCGATTTCCTTTGCTCATTGCAAAACTATGCATATGGGTTTGCAGGCTACCCTGAACTTTCTTAGAATGCATGGGTTCTGGATATTGAAAGCCCGTAAAGGGGGCCGGCTGGCTAATGCCGTTTTTCAAGGACAGGAGTTTGACATTCATACCACTTGATAAGGTAACTTAGGACATCTCCAAACTGCATAGGATTTTTAAAGCTCTGCTTAATGTACTTAAGGACTGTGTAGCTTGTAATAGGTACAATGCTTGGCCTGTATCTTATCCTTCGCCTTCTTTTCTTCCCGTTTCTAGGGTTATTTTAAGCGTGCCTTTTGTCTCACAGTTGTTGATTACACTGGTCACTTGTGGGTAAAGGATAAAAGGGTAGAAAGAATGAAGATTTATATTCTGGTTTTTACATGTTTTAACACTCGTGCAGTGCACTTTGAGGATGTGGTTTATTCTGGCTTTTGTCAGGTTTGCAAATAGGTATAAAATACCGTTAATACTTTATTCAGACAATGCTAAAGCTTTTATGCAAGCCGGGAACATTATAGGACAGCTTTTAACTTCCCCTGAGTTTTAGGAAAAGTTCAGAACGGCTACAATTGGCCATAAAACTATTCCCATATATGCTGCGTGGTACGGCGCTACATAGGAAAGGTTATTCAAAACTGTAAAACAATGTTTGTTTAAAGTCTTAGGTAGGTCAATTCCTACCACTTCTGAATTTATTACCTTTTTTCAAAATTTTTAAAAAATCTTGAACAACAGACCGTTAACTTATTGATCATGTGAGAATGAGATAGACATCATTACTTCCCATTATTTTTTTTAGTTGGAAGATTTATTCTTTCCCTAATTTTAGGAGACGGTGACCAACTCCCTGAATGGGAATATAACAAAGAGGAGGATTACTCGACCCATTTAACTCCTGTACTCAATCTCCGTCACCTCTTTAATGAAGAATCTAAAGATAGATGGCTCTCTGAGTACTTAGTAAATTTGAGGGAAAAGGATAGAGCTTCTTTTCAGAATGCAAAGATCTTGGAAGAAGGGGAGATAGCCATATTGAAATTGCCCTCTAGCAATGAGCCTTGCGAAAGTGGTAGATACCTTTCCTGATCCGGATATAGTGATGCGCACAGTTAAAGTGGCAAGGTCAGATGGTATCCATATTAATGTGAATGCTTAACATGCAACTCCATTGGAATTATATTGCGAGTTAAATACTCCTCATGCAACTTCAGAGGATATTTCTAATCCGGTTGAAAATGTTCAAGTTTTTGAGCCCAGTGAAGAAGCTATTTCTGATTTTGAAGTACAGTCTAAGCATATTGACTTTATCAGGCCCTCAAATCACAATGAAAGTGGGATACCTACTAGGACTGCTCAAGCTGATAGAGTTTAAACAAGAGGTCTTGCTTCACGATGTCTCTTGTAACAACCTAATTTTATAAAAGCACTTTTTTCTGTTGAGAAAATATGGAAATTGCTTTTTACAGTAGTTTTTTATTTGGAGGCTACTGTGGGTTTAAACTAGCGGTTGCTTGTTTTGTCATTGTTGGTGTTTGTTTGGGTCATTTTCGATGTTCATATTCATTTTGTTCTCGGTATCTTTAGTTTTGGTTATAGTTTTAACTTTAGTTTGGCTAAGCCAGGGTCATGTATAAATACGAACACCTCAGTGATGAATTAATGTAGCTTACAAAGTGAAATCCCTCCCTGACTTACTATTTGGAGCAAAATAATACCAAATGTGATTCCTAATTAGGAATCTTGCTTTGTTATCCCTTTTTACCACATTTTTCATGAACGTTCATATGATCATTCTATTTGCCTGGCTGGTCCGAGTTGATTCGTACATACATACATAATACTAAGCTTACAACCCTAGTTGGAAAAGCAGGATGCTATAAGCCAAGGGGCTCCAACAGGGAAAATAGCCCAGTGAGGAAAGGAAACAAGGAAAAATGAAATATATTAAGAACAGTAACAACATTAAAATAAATATTTCCTAAATAAACTATAAAAACTTTAACAAAACAAAAGGAAGAGAAATAAGATAGAATAATGTGCCCGTAGGATGCCTGAAAACTTTAAATAAAAAATAGTGTGCCCTAGTGTACCGTCAAGCAAGAGAGCTGCCTGGAAACTGTCGTAGTAGCCAGTAACCGCAGTCAACAATAAGTGACCGGCGAAAGAAAAAAAATCATCAACGAACTAAGTGAGAATGGAAGAAAAGAACTTAAGTTCTCGAACCTTAAACTGAAGAGGTTCCTATCCAAAGATTTTTACAGGTGAGGAAGTAGTATTTTCTCAAATAATAATTTTATGATATTAAAATTCATTGCGTTGTTACATAATTGCAATAATCTCGATCACGTTAGTTATGAAATTCATGTGACTTACAGGAACACTTAAAAGACTGTAAGTAACCATTAGGTCATCTTTATATTAAACATTTTCGGTCATTATCGCTTTATCTTCACTTATTATATTGAAAATTAAGTAACTGGTATCCATATTTATTTAATAAAAATTTGTCTAAATTTTTGAACAGTGCACAAAAAAACATCTGGTTTAACATAATGTTTAAATCCATTTCTAGAAATTTTATTCTTCTTTACTACTTTTTCACCTTACGTGAAATCAAGGATTTTCTCATGTATCATTACTAATGCAACATAATAATAATTCTTTGTGTAGGTCTACCATTATTTGAATAGTATCATATCTTCATTTTATGATTTGTATCATAATTCTTTTATAAGCTTAAGATGCATTGCGAAGGAGGTAGAAGATTCATGAAAAGGGAATATCGAGTACCATTGGCAAAAATTGTAAATAAACGAATTTTTTCCAAAAATAAATAATGTAAAACTAAAGGACCCTGAGATATACTTCAGCTTAACAACGCATGAGAGATTATCAAAAGACCCTGCGATAAAAAAAAAGACAAAGAATATGTGGTAAGCAATATTAATGTATTATATCACACACAATGAATTAATGTTATTGGAACCAATAGTAAAGCAGGATATAATACAATACATTCATCTTTTACCATTCACCAGGCATTACTGGTCAAGAACAATTAATATTTTAACCAAAATTAATAGTTTCCATCGTGTACTAGATTCCATGAAAATGATAATCGAGTAATTCAATTGAGATGAAGCATAAAATTGAAAATGCTCTTACAAAGCGTGTTCCGCGCTGCTCGAGAGGATATATTTAATACTTCCTCAAAAGTATTTGCCTTTTCATTCGCACCCAAGATGATGAGAAGAATGTGTATGATGGATGATTCAATTAGAACGTAGAAAGTGTTTAAATGAAAAATCTCTCGGTACTAATTGTCCGAGTCCTTTTTCCTTTGCAAATATCCTCAAGGGATTTGTTGTCTTTTATGTCCTTCTTTCCCGAAATTATATTACTCATTAGAGGCTGAATGGATTCGAGTTCAACCAATATGTTATATAGAGATCTTTCTAAGACGTCCATCATTGTATCATCCGTTACATC
>NC_090736.1:43385276-43387776 GCF_036898095.1 Palaemon carinicauda | reverse complement strand
AGAGAGAGAGAGAGAGAGAGAGAGAGAGAGAGAGAGAGAGAGAGAGAGAGAGAGAGAGAGCAAGTAGGAAAAGAAAGATGGCTCTCTAGAGCTGCTTCTGGTTCTACACCCCCTCCCCCGACCCTCTCCATCCTTCAACCCCCACCTCCCAACTATCCCTGCAATCTCTACCTTGCCCCCTATGAAGACTCATCCTTCATTATAAATGTCTGATACCATATAGAATGGTACTAAAAACGTATAGTGTCTTTTCTCCCACCGTTATCCCTACATTAAGGGGTCGGTTTCCTGATGTGCCCTCTCCAATACCTTCGATTATAAGCATCTTCTTCCACCAAACTTCTCTCCGTATCATCCTTCACTTTATCTCGCCATCTAATCCTATGCCTCCCTCTCAAACTTCTCACCCTAACAGGGTCCTCCCAAGCCCTTCTCACTCCCTTCCACACCATCATAGTCGTGACACTCTTATAACTTCTGTAACCTTTACTACACCTGCCATTCTCCTTTCATCAATTTCTATTCTTTAAGGAGTTTGTTAAGCATACTGTTGGGAATACTAAAGGTCTATGGTTGCATCCCATCAGCTTCCAGCTTCATTGACTTAGTTTGGCTCTTCATCCCTTTTATTTGAATCCCTTTTACTACAAATCCCGTGTACTTCGAAAACGTCCCAGTGACTTCTTCCAATCGCCTTTTAAAACATAGCAGCCACGAGATACACTATTCACCTAATGACTACTTCATCTGAACGATGTAAAATGGAAGACTTTTTTTTTTATAGCTCAGTAGATGGAATTCCCTTCTTTTCTTCCTAAATTCTCTATTTTTCCAACCATCTCTTTGTCATTCGTTCAGAGTCTTACGTTAATTTCATGCTGTGCGTGCTTTGCCTTGATATGTATATTGGGAATGCAAAGGGGCATAATTTGCCTGGGTAAACTAAACACATGGGACAGAGATCAGTAGTATGCAAATTTGGCTTACCAGGCCTTCAGTATTTTGCTTCTGTTGCAAACCTGAGCTTCTTTCGGAATCGAATGTCGGAGTCGCATTCGAGTCTGCTTCAAGCTTTTGTTTTTCATAACCCTTTTGTTAATTTCTCATATATCTTTGTTATATTTTCTATTTTTGGTAAAATGAAATGTTAATTTTTCTAAATTGCCAGATATATTTATCCCCTCTAAATTAGTTTATTTAAATGCCAACTTATATTTATATTTCGTAAATAAATAATAACTTTTTCCTAGCTAAGTATTTCATAAAAAGAACCAAAGTATTTTCTGTAAAAATTCAATGTTTCGATAATCATATCTTCTTAGCTAGATAAATATCTGCTTTTTCATAAAACCAATATATTTTCATAAAAGAAATATCGATGTTTCGACAATTGTATCTTTTTAGCTAAATAAATATCTGATTTTCTATAAATTTCTAATTTATATGTGTAAATTCTTTAAATCAATACAGATGAATTTTAAAATGTTATCCTTTTGGTAACTGAATTGAATTGCAAATTTCCTTCTATATTTCCAGTAAATGAATAATAACAATTATTCATTTGTTTCCGATTTTTTATTATACTATACTTTTATTATATTAATAAGAAATAGCCTTAAATTATTTCTCAAATAAAATTTATTATTTCCAGGCAGCTTTACCTTTGCTTTCTGATTATAGAAAAATGGCAGATCCAGGAAAATCTAATAATCTCCCTTATATAATAAAGGGCAGGGGTATACATATATATATATATATATATATATATATATATATGCGTGTGTGTATATATATATATATATATGTATATATATATATATATATATATATATATATATATATATATATATACATATATGTATATATATATATATATATATATATATATATATATATATATATATATATATATATATACATATATATATATATATATATATATATATACATATATATATATATATGTGTGTGTATATATATATATATATATATATATATATATATATATATATATATATATATATATATATGTATATATATATATATATGTATATATATATATATATATATATATATATGTGTGTGTGTGTGTGTGTATATTGAAGCATGGAGTGATATTTCCAAACGTATGACTATTCGGTCTCTCAGGTAGGGGGGGAAAGGGCGTAACCTTGTTGTACCTAGGAAAAGGAGAGGTAATGGGAAGAATTGAATCTGTTTGTATGTGTTTATGTGTATATCTATCTGAATATCTGGCTATCATTTTTGACGGATCGGTTACACTAGTAATCTCTAGTATCGTACCTATTATTGTAGCATAAATTTGATTTTGTTTAGAACGTTATCAAAATGTTCTTTTTTTTCCAGAGTGATTGGGAACAGAGCCTGTTTGTAAAGAAACGTTTTCTCAAAATGTAGGGTACTTGCAGTATACCATATGAATCAACAAACTAGTATTTATGTTTATCATATTTGCAAGATATAGATTATGATAAGGAAT
>NC_090736.1:43370276-43382776 GCF_036898095.1 Palaemon carinicauda | reverse complement strand
TGATTAATAGGATTAATCTTTGATACAAAAACCGTAGCCTACCAGAGGCGTCTTGGACGCTGTCGCTCGCTAGGTATAAGTTACTTAGTCAGAGCGACATTCCTGGTAAATTTTAGCTATTTAGCATTACATAGGATTTCCTTTCGTGCTTAGTATTATTTGGCGAAGTATTCGCCATTCTGGCCTACGCTAGGCCATGTAGCCTAGTCGTTTGGTCCTTGTACTTCATGCATGATTATGGTTTTTCCGAGTGTAATTAAAATTTTATTGAAGCTTTAGGCTATATTTTATACATTTTAGACTGTGTGGAATATTTCCAAGATAGTATACGAGTGAGTTTCATTGAATTAGGTAATCGATTCTCTTGGTGCCTAGGCTAGTTGCTTATGGAGCCTTAGTATACTTTATCATACTCCCCTGTTGCTTTCTTTTCTTCGGAGAAGGTATGCAATCCCTTTCCCTGTGTTTAAGCCTTGGGCTTATCCCTAAGTGGTTTTTTCCGAATTTATTTTCGATAAAACTATACTAGGGTGTTACTGTACCTTCCTGTTCCTGTAGTTATGGTTCAAGAGGGACAGAACAACAGAGTTTTTAGTCTGAGTCTGTGTTGTCTGGCTTGGGGCTGAGTCCCCCTCGCTGACCTAACACATACAAAGGGAGCTTAGCTCCCTTAGGTCACTACCGAAGGTTTCTGTGGATATGATTCCTTCTTTTGTGATCTACCAGACTAGTCCTGTTGCTGTTCTCGGGGGAGGATAAGTTCTTCCCTTGGGAGTAGCAACGCCTTCCTTGCTTTGGTGCTCTGGAAGCTGGCAAGTATTGCTGGCCTTTCCCCTTAGATCTCCCTTAGGCTAAGATAAGTTTCTTGGCTGCGGGTGATCTGTCACTAAAGCAAGGTTGGCAGGACCCTCTTGTCCCTTCCCCCTCTTTCTTCATACTGTACTGTACGTCGTTCTACATCTGGACCTAGTATAGGTTAGGATGTGGAATTGACTCAGCCCCTTGCCGGCCGGCAGAGCTGGCCGGCAGGGGTCTTACTGTACTGTACGTCGTTCTACTTCTGGACCTAGTATAGGTTAGGATGTGGAATTGACTCAGCCCCTTGCCGGCCGGCAGAGCTGCTGGCCGGCAAGGGTCTTAAGTTTTCGAGTGCTGCCCGGACCTCTCTTGGTCCCTCATCCATGCCTGCCGGCAGAGCCGGACGGCATGGGTCAAGGAAGCCTGAATTAGTTTCTCCCCTTCCTTATATGCACTCTTTCGGTTGCCGGGCTTGGAGGTTGTGTACACTCTTATCCCGGCATCCATTCTATTTTTCTTCTAAGTGCTGTACCTGTCCCGGCTGCCGGCCTATGAGGCCGGCAGCCGGTCAGGTGTAGTCCTCTGGTTCTTTTGCTGCCGGCTGGCATCGGTCTTGTACCTTTGCCGGCCGGCTTATGTCAGCCCTTGTCTGCCGGTCACCAAGAGTGTGGCCGGCAGCTGGGTACTACCTTGTGTAGTTGCTGGCCGGCAGCCATTGCCGGCCAACACTGGCTGTTACCGGCCGGCAGTTGCTGCCGACCGGCACAGGCATTTGAACCAGAGTGCTGCCGCCCTATAGCTGTTAAGTAGTATACTTTAAAGCTAGTTGTGGTGTGTGCCGGCCGGCAAAGGCAGGCCGGCACACATCCCCCTATACTGTGCTAGTATTCTTCTGTATAGCATATACAGTAAGAGGAAAACTATAGTAAGGGTTTTGGTACAGCACTGTGTCTTCTAACACTATTGTGTTTTCTTGCACGCCCCTTTGCTGTTGCCCTCAGATAGGAAGCTGAGTTCTTCCCTGTCTATTATCCAGGATTTTAAAATCATTGCTTAGGTGTGAGCTCCACCTGTTTCCTCTGGAAACCTTGCATTGGTTACTCTAGAAGAGATAAACCATTTTTGATTTTATTATCTGGAAGGCTGCAACAATGGGTTGTGAGGGAAACACAAGTGTGTGTCTTCCCTTTATGAATTGTTATGCTATACTATGCATATCCAGTGATACATAGTTCACTTGATACTCATGGAAATTTCTTCTCTTTACAGGAGGACCCTCCGAAGTGCGGAAATGTTTTCTGCAATGTCCGCAGCAAGAACCTCTGCGGACATGAGTGTTGTAGGAGACATGCAGCATGCGCTGTCTCCAAGGATGATCTCCAGTATTGGGACCCTCAGGTATGTACTGTATGCACTAACCTGATTACTGAGGCTTTTGATTCCCCTAGAACGGCGGAATCAAGGGATATAGCAAGGGAAAAGCTTCGTACTTGGGTAAGGGGCTTCAAGAAGAACACCTCTGGCCCTTATCTTCCAAGTGAGAAGATGAGGGCGTATCTTTTTCCCCAGGCATCAGCTGATGCAGTGATTCCCCAGCCTCAAAAGGAGATCCCTATGCTCAGATGCTAACCCCTGGAGGTATGCTGAGCACATGCCAATGACGACTGGAAAGATCGTCATCTCGGATAAGCTGGGTTCAGTTCCACTAGAGGAGGTGGAATTTTGGCCCAGCAAGGCATCATATCCGGACTGCTATGTCCGGCTGAGAAAAGAACCAGCTTCAAGGGAGGAGACAGAGCCGAAGGAGGTCATAATTATGGACCACGCTAAGGCTCAAGCCCTACTTTCATCCTCGATGAAAGAGAGGGGCTTCTCTAACTCGAAGGTAGCTGCATTGAACAAGAAGCTCCCTTCTTTTGTGTCCTCTCCTGCTAGAGCCTTCCCCTTTTTACAGAAAGGGTTTGCGGCTGTCCTAAAGGCAGTCGAGGCCGGCAAGCCTTGCCCCTCCCTGGAGGAGTGTAAACCCTTGTCGCTGGCCCTGCCTATGGACCACAAAGACTGGAAGGATGTCCATCTGACATTCTCAGTGGGAAAGTTGGAGGCTGATATTGCCGGACGGCAATTCGGCGAGGACCTCCCCAAGCTGTCCGACTCTCTTTTACGAAGAGAGTTCGAGACAAAAGAAAGACTGGCTGCCTCAATGTCTCATCAGACTACTCTTGAGACGATGGTAAGTGACCCCAAGGTCCATGAAATGTTCATGGTAGTGGCTAAGTCTCACCTAGCCACAGTGACGAAGGACCTTTATAGCTTCGTCAGGGCAAGGAGAGCTTGCAGGGAGTTCGTGTTCACCGGGGCCTCGGTGAGACACGAGCCAAGGAAGTTAATCTCCTCCAACATTTGGGGAAAAGACCTTTTCCCTACCGATGTGGTCAAAGAGGTTGTTGATAAGGCCGCCGTGGAGAATAGAAACCTTCTCCAGAAGTGGGGCTTGGCTATCAAAAGAAAATCTTCCCCGGATGAGGGTCCTCAACCAAAGAGGAAGAATATGAGGACTAGGCTACCGTCTCGGTCAGCCAAGCCTTTTAGACAGCAACAGCAACTGCAATTGCCATTGCCTCCAGTGCCCCAGATGGTGGCACAAACCCCGACTACTTTTCAGTGGGTACCCCAGGCTGTGCCAGGTCAGTCATCCACATTCACCCCAATGTTCGAAGGACAGTCTTCTTCCTTTCGTGCAAAACCTAGAGGAGCAGCCAGAGGCTCGTCTAGGCGCCCCTCAAGGGGAAGGGGATTCAGAGGTGGTCGTGGTCAGGGAGGCAAGACCTCAGGACGGCAGTCCAAGTGAAACGATACCGGTAGGAGGGAGACTGATGAAATTTTGGGATCGCTGGACCTTCGATCCCTGGGCCCAAAGCCTACTCAAGAATGGACTGGGCTGGAGCTGGTACAGCACTCCACCCCCGTGCCTTCGGTTTTTCCAACACTCCACCCCCGTTCTGGAGGAGTACGTTCAAGAAATGTTGGAGAAAAAGGTGATCCGAAAGGTGAAGTCCATCAAATTCCAAGGGAGGCTGTTTTGTGTTCCCAAGAAAGACTCGGAAAAGCTCAGAGTCATTCTGGACTTCTCGCCACTCAACAAGTTCATAGTGAATTGCAAATTCAAGATGCTAACACTGCAACACATAAGGACCTTACTGCCCAAGAGGGCATACTCAGTCTCTATAGACTTGTCAGACGCCTATTGGCACATTCCAATCAGCCGTCGACTCTCCCCCTACCTAGGGTTCAGGCTACAACGGAGACTATACGCCTTCAGAGCCATGCCATTCGGGCTAAACATAGCCCCAAGGATTTTCACGAAGCTTGCGAGCGCAGCTCTCAAACAATTACTCCTAAAAGGAATTCAGGTAGTAGCCTACCTGGACGACGACGAGACCGAATGCTTGCAAGCTTCCAGTCAGGTGATCCAGTTCCTAGAGTACCTAGGCTTCAAGATCAACAGAAAAAAGTCTCGTCTTTCTCCATCCCAAAGGTTCCAGTGGCCGGGAATCCACTGGGACCTTTTGTCACACAGTTTCTCCATCCCGACGAAGAAAAGGAAGGAGATAGCGGGCTCAGTCAAGAGACTTCTAGATTCCGAAAGGATATCAAGACGCGAACAGGAGAGGGTACTAGGCTCTCTCCAGTTTGCTTCAGTGACAGACCCAGTGCTAAGAGCACAGCTAAAGGATGCAACCGGAGTTTGGAGAAGGTATGCATCAAACGCGCGAAGAGATCTGAGAAGACCAGTGCCGCCTCGGCTACGTACTCTTCTCAGGCCTTGGTCCCAAGCCAGACATCTAAAGAAGTCGGTTCTTCTTCAGCCACCTCCCCCGTCGATGACGATTCACTCAGACGCCTCAAAGGAGGGATGGGGAGGTCACTCTCATCGGAAAAAAGTCCAGGGGACTTGGTCCAAGCTATTCAGGACCTTTTATATAAACTTTCTAGAAGCTATGGCAGTGCTCCTTACCTTAAAGAAAGTCTCCCCGCGTCACTCGATCCACATAAGATTGGTGATGGACAGCGAGGTGGTTGTGAGATGCTTGAATCGACAAGGGTCGAGGTCACCACCTCTCAACCAAGTGATGTTAGCCATTTTCCGATTGGCGGAAAAGAAGAAGTGGTACCTGTCGGCAGTTCACCTTCAAGGAGTCCGCAATGTGACAGCGGACGCTCTATCCAGGTTCACACCGATAGAGTCGGAATGGTCCTTAGACGCAGGATCATTCTCCTTCATTCTGAATCAAGTCCCAGAACTGCAGATAGACCTCTTTGCCATGAAAGACAACAAAAAGTTGCCCCTGTACGTGTCCCCGTACGAGGACCCCTTAGCGGAAGCAGTGGACGCGATGTCCCTCGACTGGAACAGATGGTCCAGGATTTATCTGTTCCCTCCTCACAACCTTCTGTTGAGGGTCCTCAACAAACTGAGATCCTTCAAGGGGGTAGCGGCAATAGTGGCCCACAAGTGGCCGAACAGTATGTGGTTCCCCTTGGCATTGGAACTACAGATGAAGTTTGTGCCGCTACCACATCCAGTTCTGACCCAGCGAGTCCAGAAGTCGACTGTCTGCGCTTCATTACAGAAAACCCGGACCCTGCAGCTCATGATTTTCTCGCCCTTGCGGTGAGAAAGCGTTTCGGGATTTCAAAAGCCAGCATAGACTTCCTAGAAGAATATAAGTGCAAATTGACTAGAAGGCAATATGAGTCATCTTGAAGAAAATGGGTGGCCTTTGTAAAGGCAAAGAATCCGCAGGAGATCTCAACAGACTTCTGCTTATCTTTCTTCATCCACCTCCATGGCCAAGGGTTGGCAGCTAACACGATTTCAGTGTGTAAATCTGCTTTGATGAGACCCATTTTATTTGCCTTCCAGATCGACCTAGGTAACGAGATCTTTAATAAAGTTCCGAAAGCCTGCGCTAGGCTCAGACCTTCAGCACCTCCAAAGCCCATCTCATGGTCTTTAGACAAAGTTCTTCATTTCGCCTCCTTTTTGAACAATGAAGAATGTGCGTTAAAGGATTTGACGCAAAAAGTTATTTTTCTATTTGCACTCGCGTCCGGGGCCAGGGTTAGTGAGATCGTAGCCCTCTCGAGAGAGGCAGGTCGTGTTCAGTTCCTGGATGGGGGGGATCTGAACCTGTTTCCGGATCCTACGTTTCTCGCCAAGAATGAATTACCCACCAACAGGTGGGGTCCCTGGAGAATCTGCCCTCTGAAAGAAGATGCATCTCTATGTCCAGTAGAATGCCTAAAGGTCTATCTTCGTAGAACTTCAGACTTCAAGGGTGGTCAACTATTCAGGGGAGAAACATCAGGCTCAAATTTATCTCTGAATCAACTCAGAGCGAAAATCACATATTTTATTCGCAGAGCGGATCCTGACAGTACACCCGCAGGTCACGATCCGAGGAAAGTTGCCTCATCCCTAAATTTCTTTAATTGTATGGATTTTGAACATCTCCGTTCATACACGGGCTGGAAGTCTTCCAGGGTGTTCTTTCGCCACTATGCGAAGCAAGTAGAGGAACTTAAGAGATCTGTGGTAGCAGTGGGTCGTGTAGTTAACCCTACTGTTTAACTCTGCGAGGAACAGTGGTCTTAATTGGGACGATTAAGTCCAGGGTGAGTGTGTAGATACATACTGTACTACAAACTAAAGGAGGGCACCAAGTGCCTACATAGACTGTTCCTTCTTTCAAAGGTGAACCTAGCATAAGTACAGACATGTGTGCCGAGCGTTTCTAACGCTAATGTGATTGATTTGTAATACAGACTTTTATGACTTGATACCTCGGTATCTTATTAAGTGGCGTTTAATGGTTTTTCTTTCAGATAAACAAGTTCTGTTTACTATCATACTTATGCTTAAAGTTTTGGGTTATCCTCTTTTATATATATATATATATATATATATATATATATATATATATATATATATATATATATATATATATATATATATATATATATATATATATATATATATATATATATATATATATATATATATATATAGTTGTTGTTAACCTGTCTGTTTATTGTCTGTCAATAAACTTGTTCTTGAGAACCTTGCGTCTCTTTCACATGTGTCAATTTATTGGTATAATTGAGCATTTAATTCTATGTATCTTATCTGGGATAATTCTGATAGAATTGTTCTGTTATGCAAGCTATGTTGCATTGGTTTATGTAAGTCCCCTAATGGGAGGACTCCGTCCCATAAAGGGACGAGGGCGGTTTTATTAGTTTCTTCCTATGCGGATATAAACCTTTGTCCAATACAAGTATTGTGCGGATTACTGGTCAATATATATTGACGCAGTGGTTCTATACAAACTATGCTTTACTTAATATAGGGAGAGACCACTATATTAGCTTGCCTGGTATTCATACATAGGTATATGTACTCTTCGAGACTTTTCCAGAGTCTAGTAGGACTCTTCCCTGTAGGGGGCAGGAAGCTCTAACATAGTTTATAGTTAGTTGAAAAGATGTATAACGGTAACATCTTAGGTCTCTAGGTCTAGTCGACCGGGAAAAAATTACCTCCGGGGAGTACGGCACGTTCTGAGAATCCACAGATACAGTAATGCTCTGGTACACTTCCATCAGGACGACATGGCTTGAGCCCAAAAAACGGATTTTGAGCGAAGCGAAAAATCTATTTTTGGGTGAGATGGCCATGTCGTCCTGATGGACCCGCCCTTGCCTTTCTAAGAAAGGGCTGTAGGACCCCTCCCTACATACAGTATCTGTAGCACCTCGTGTACGCTACAAGGAATACAGATGGCGCCAGGATTGGCGCCAGGATTGGCGCCAGGCACGCATACGAATCGGAGGATAGGGAAGCCTTGGGAGCGGCTCCCCTTTTTCTTTCCCGAATTCGTATCTCGCCAATCACCTCCTACGAGACGAAATCTCTGTCCAGGATGTAGATTGCCATGTGGCGTGTCTAGAATACGTCCTCTGATATGTCGCGATATCCCTTTCACGAGGGATACTCGCTCCAGGAGTTAGAATTCTGGTACCTTAAGGTAAATTCTCTGGGAATATCGCCGTAGTTGTAATATACCCTAGGAAGCTACCCTATAGGAACTTCATCAGGACGACATGGCCATCTCACCCAAAAATAGATTTTTCGCTTCGCTCAAAATCCGTTATATATATATATGGGTTTATGGATGACTGTTTATTTTCAAGTGTGTTCGTTACAGAAAAGTTGAAAAAGTTCGTGCAGTTCAAATAACATATCCGATAACATTGATATATCGAGAGGAAGGAAGATAACTTTCAGAATCATATGTTTGCTTTTGCTGATCAAAAACTTTCTGCAATAGTGAGACTGGTCTGGAACCTTAGATAACTGGGCTTCTAATACTGATGAAATATGTATGAGCATTTCAGAACTCCGGTAACTTTATGAAAGTTTAGCAGAACTGTTTTGGATTACAATCAACATTTATGGTTGCCTGAATACTAAATATGTTTCTGATATATTGGCGGGCAAAGTTTATTGATAAATTGAGATTACACGTGAAACTGGTTAATACAACAGATGGACATAATAGTAGTTTTCACTCCTAGCGACTCCTAGCGACAGCATTAATAATTGTTTTCTCAATTTGATCAAACAAAGGAATTCTCTATTATTATTATTATTATTATTATTATTATTATTATTATTATTATTATTATTATTATTATTAGCCTGTCATAATGATTATTATCCAGCGTAACGGAAAATTACCCTTAAGCTACGGAAATGGTCTTTTAATGCTCTGCTTTTTTCAGCCTGCATTAATCCATTAATGTTTTAACCAATCTCTCAAGCATAATCGAAAGCATAATAAATCGGTACTGTTCATTGGTTTTCAACAGTCATATGACTCCTATATACTGAAACCTTATTTTATTTCAATACATCTTGAACGAATAAACTTTTCCTTACTAAAAATTTATTATAAAAAACAGGAATTTCTGTATTTCCATCATATATATAATCCTTCCTTATATATTAAAGAGCTGGATATATCTTTCCTGTTATACTAAGCTGCAGGTTTAAAGGCTACTTATGAATGGCAGTAGCAAGGGGCAGTGACATGGCACTAGGAAGCAGGACAATGCCCTACAGACTGACCATAGGATCAGAGCCCAAACCCCCTCTCCATATAAGCAAGGACCAGGGAGGGCCATGCAGTGGCTGCTGATACCTCAGCAGGTAGACCCATAGGCTCCCCCAAACCTCACCCCCCTCCTTAGCTCCCAAGGATGGTGAGGTTGCAGACACTAAAGAAACTAATGAGTTTAAGCTGAACTCGAGCCCCAGTCTGGCGATGACCAGGCAGGGACGTTATGAAGGAGTAGTCATACCCTGGTGAGATAGGGTACCCCGAGAGGTACACTTGGAAACCTTAATTCCCAGAAATTGCCGGACCAGCAAACTGTATTTATGAAAGGGGGCAGGTTTGAATGCGCGTGCATGTGTGTGCACATCTATGAAAATATTTAGCCGTCATTTTTGATGGGTCGCATACACTAGGTTTGGAACAAAAGGTCCCTGGTGTTTGTAAAACTTTATTTCTTCTATAACCAGCTATCTATGGTACAAGAAGTGCAGATTTTCTCTCTCTCCTTTTTTTTTTTTTTTTTTTTTTGAGTCAACCTTTGCAGAATTCTGTGAGAACATCTGAAATTAATATGGTCAGAGAATCGTACCCAGTTTAAAATCATAGACTTCCTTTTCAGTTTCTTTTCCCCCTTTTTATTTAACTGCTGTAAAATATGTCATATTCAATTATCATTAAGTGTAAAAATTATTTTACTAAAGGTTTCTTATATTGAGTATTTGGTAATCTCTTGTCATCTTATTTAAAATATATTAACTTATTCCCCTTTGAAATAGGTTTACTCTTGTATTACATAACAGGTAATTGAAAGAGAATAGAAGACAGCTGTATTCAACTTCTCTCTCTCTCTCTCTCTCTCTCTCTCTCTCTCTCTCTCTCTCTCTCTCTCTCTCTCTCTCTCACTTTGTATTCTCTTCTTTCCCATATGTCATATAGTGTTTCATCTCATTGTGTAAGAAACTATAGCCGCTGCAAAGATTTCTGGCAAAATAAGCCCCACCCCCTGATGACGTTATAGCCAATCGCTTTGTCTCCCACGGCAGCAGTAGTCACAATCCATCCCCTTAGAAATTTCAAATTGTACTAACTTATAATGACATTAATGGGGATGTATTGTGACCACTATTAACGTAGGAGACAACATGATTTGTTATGACGTTATTAGGGGGTGAGGCTTATTTTCCCCGGAATCTCTGCTGCAACTGTAATGTATTAACAATATGTTCTTGCTCTTTATTCCGTCACACCCAGATCCTCACAATATGAAACATTTTGATTCAATATTTTCACGATGTCTCTTTGATCTCTCATGATATCGAACCCGTTCAGTAAATTTCAAATTCCTTTTTTTTCAACGCATATTAAAGAATTTTCATGATAATCAGCTTCACTTAATTCTCAGTTAATCAGTTATTACAATTTCCATGATCTCTCTCTCTCTCTCTCTCTCTCTCTCTCTCTCTCTCTCTCTCTCTCTCTCTCTCTCTCTCTCTCTCACTTTGTATTCTCTTCTTTCCCACATGTCAGATAGTGTTTCATCTCATTGTGTAACAAACTGTAGCCGCTGCAAAGATTCCTAGCTAAATAAGTCTCACCCCCTGATGATGTTATAGCCAATCGCTTTGTCTCCCACGGCAGCAGTAGTCACAATCCATCCCCTGAGAAATTTCAAATTGTACTAACTTATAATGACATTAATGGTGATGTATTGTGACCACTGTTAACGTAGGAGACAACATGATTGGCTATGACGTCATTAGTGGGTGAGGCTTATTTTCCCCGAAATCTCTGCTGCCACTATAATGTATTAACAATCTTCTCTTGCTCTTTATTCCGTCACGCCCAGATCCTCACAATATGAAACATTTTGATTTAATCTTTTCAAGATGTCTCTTTGATCTCTCATGATACCGAACCCGTTCAGTAAATTTCAAATTCCTTTTTTTTTTTTTCAACGATATAAAAGAATTTTCATGATAATCAGTTTCACTTAACTCTTAGTTAATCAGTTATTAAAATTTCCATGATCTCTCTCTTTTTTTTTCTCTCTCTCTCTCTCTCTCTCTCTCTCTCTCTCTCTCTCTCTCCCTCTCTCTCTCTCTCTCTCTCTCTAATGACCAAAACCTTCATAAATCTGGCAAAAGTGGATAACGCCTCATCCTCTTTTTCTTTCTTTCTTTCTCTTTCATTATTGGAAAATTTGAGATTAAAGCACACACAAGGCGTCTATACTGGCTTCTCTCTCTCTCTCTCTCTCTCTCTCTCTCTCTCTCTCTCTCTCTCTCTCTCTCTCTCTCTCTCTCCTCCCTCTCCTCTCTCTCTCTCTCTCTCTCTCTCTCTCTCTCTCTCTCCCAAAATATCAATAATTGGTCATGGAGGTATAATTACAATGCAAATGATAATGAAAGCTATAGACTATCCATGTAGATTAAATTATTTTTGAACAATGAACTGGAGAAATTTTTATTATTATTATTATTTAAAATTACGATTAAGAACCTCTTATCAGAGTTCGGTATATTTTGTAATCTATATCTGATTAATATTGTCTTTCTTATAGTTTGAAATCAGCAAATTCTTTAAACAAGAAAATGTTTAATTCTATAATTTCAACTTCCTTTACAACGTAATTAACACTTTTCTAAGGTTTTAAAATCACAAATTTCAAAATATGTTTATTGTAATGTTCTTGGTGATAGCCGATAACGTAAAATGGATTTTATTTCAACATATCTCACAATAGCTTTTAAATAAAATGAGGAGTAGTTTGATAATTCTTTTCAAGAAATGTGTTTGGAAAATCAATCGTGCTTTGAGTTATGGACTTACTGCGATTCTAATTAAACATTTGACCTTCACTTTTGACCTTGACGATCACTATATGTACCAGCCCCCCCCCCCCACAAAAAAGAAAAAAAAAATTGTAATAATAATGAAGAAATCACATTGAAATTGGAGGTTTAGGTTAAAATAGTTTTCAAGTTATTGAGTTGAATGATAAGGGGGCAAGATTGCCAGCCCTGAATATAATATCGTTCGTAGTGACTCATGATCAAAAAGTGTCAGAAACTGTGGAGACATTCCACGCAATGCACGCCTGTTTTTCTGCAGCCTTTTTACGCTTTCAAAGACAGCCGAAAATTCAATCTCTTGCTGGAGGATATACTCGGGTACACTATTCTATCTAATTTATCTTTCTCTTTATGTTTGTTAAAGTTTTTATTGTTTATATTAAAAATACTTATTTTAATGTTGTTACTGTTCTTAAAATATTTTATTTTTCCCTGTTTCCTTTCCTCGCTGGGCTATTTTCCCTGCTGGGGCCCCGGGGCTTAAAGCATCCTGCTTCTCCAACTAGGGTTGTAGCTTAGCAAGTAATAATAATAATAATAATTACTTTATTTTATTCTTCCTCTGGGAACATAGAACGGACATATGTATTCAATATTCATGTAGTGCCAAAGTTTTAGGCTAATTATTTCCATTAGTTCAAATGGAATTTTATTATTTATAGTGGCCATT
>NC_090736.1:43347776-43365276 GCF_036898095.1 Palaemon carinicauda | reverse complement strand
GCAAGACGATAGTAAACATAGAATTGCTCTGATCGGAAATGGAATCGAATTAAAAGATTAAGTATTTCACTCAAATCACAGGAAAGGAAAACGAATTTTGATTCTGAACTCTCTCTCTCTCTCTCTCTCTCTCTCTCTCTCTCTCTCTCTCTCTCTCTCTCTCTCTCTCTCTCTCTCTCTCTCACTGAATTTATACCGTCGTTTATCAATCATTACTCCTGCCGTGGAGATTTCAAAGATATTATTAAAATATTTTTTTCTGAACTATTTAAATTCAATCTTTTTTCATAGATATAGGTTTATTACTGGTGGTCACACACGTCATGAAAAAATACAGATATTGTAAGTACAGTTTTTACTTTTTTTATCAAATGTATTTGACGTTGGAAAAAACCTTGTTTGTCGAGAGAGAGAGAGAGAGAGAGAGAGAGAGAGAGAGAGAGAGAGAGAGAGAGAGAGAGAGAGAGAGAGAGAGAGAGAGGGGGGGGGGGGGGTTCCAGTAACCTCAGAATGAATGTTTCTTAGCTGGTAGACTTAAATTATTATTATTTTGACGCTCGAGCCATGGCGTCCTGATGGAAGTTCCTTCCGGCAGTTTCCTACTGTATAATATTTCTTTGAGTGATATTACAAGAGAATTACCGTCAGGTATCACGGGGTCCTAACCCCCGGAAGGACTATCCTAAGATATCGTGTATAATCAGGGACGTATCCATAAATAACCATAGGTATCTGCACCCCAAAAAGACTTAACCCAGTCTAGGAATCTAAGGAGAAGGATAGGTGAGGAGCTGTTACATATCTTCTCCCTTCATAGTACTATTCGTCTCTGATAAACTCATTCCAATTTTCGTAGCTTACCTACGCGTTCGTGTTTTTGTCAAGAGTGCCTTTTCTCAACTTTTTGGAGTATTTCGTTGCATGATGGCTTCCTTTTCGTCGTCAAAGTTGAGTACCCTCCTTTTTTACAGTCTGATTTAGCTGTAACTACTTTTTTTATGGCGTTGAGTGAGCCGGGCGCTGCCCTTTTTATTTCGTGTTCACCTAGTTTTATTTCACTAGTATCACGTTAGCTAGCTTTATTTAGGCATTACGATGGCTTGGGCTCTGTTTTGTGTTTACTTTCACTATGCTTTTATGTAGTTTAAGTTTTAGTTTTATGCGTTTCGCTCCCGGCTAGCCTTGCTTAGAGAGTGGTAGTTTTGTCGGAGACGGGTTTGCCGATGCCGATCAGGTCTTTCTTTCTGGTCTTGTTGGCAACGGATTTTTTACCCTTAAAGGGTTTTTTTTCCTCGGTAATACTAGTTTACTGAGCCCCTATGTCTGCTGCCTTTGATCCCCTGGTTTTTTCGACCTATTAGGCTTAGCCTAGCCCTCATTGGCGAATCTGTTGGTCCACCATGCTGCATTCGTTCATGATCTCCCATCCTAGGACTGTGCAGTCCATTGGAGCTCCCCTTTGCAAAGGGTGAGCTCCCCTTGTCGGTGCGCCAACTTACCTGTACTGCTGTTCCCTTCTACCCTCTGGGATTTCTTGATCGACCTGCGGTATTGCCCTATTAGGCTTAGCCTAGGCCTTGTTGGTGTTTAGCCTAGCCTTCGTCGGCAAGTCCGTTGAGCCGCCATGCTGCATTCGTTCATGATCTTTTATGCTAGCACTGTGCAGATTTTTTGGAGCTCCTCTTTGCGAAGGGTGATCTCTCCTTGTCGGTGTGCCGACTTACCTGTTCTGCTGTTCCATCTTAGCCTCTGGGATTTCTCGATCGACCTGCGGTATTGACCTATTAGGCTTAGCCTAGCTATCATTGGCGATCCTTTTGTCTGCCATTCTGCATTCGCTCATGTTCTCCCGTGCTAGGACTGCGCAGTCCATTGGAGTTTCCCTTTGCGAAGGGTGATCTCAACATGTCGGTGCGCCGGCTTCCATGTACTGCTGTCACTTCCTAGCCTCTGAGATTTCTCGATCGGACTGCAGCCACTGTTTCTGATGGTGTGGCAAGTCTTTCCAGGACGGACATTGCATGAATTTTATCATTATACTGCTGTGTATTTGCATTTCTTGATCGTGGGGGTTGGTTCCATCTGGGATCTGACCCTCCATGGCCGTTGGCATGCTTCTTTCTGAGGGGTAGGCTATCAGACTGATGGCAGTGCCGGTACCTAACGGCTTTGCTGCCACCTTTGGCATACTATCCTATAGTACCTATACTGGCAATGTGTCGCTTTTTGCGGCAGTGCTATCACTGGCGGCGCTGTTGTCACCTATGGCTCGGTGTTTTCTGCAGGAACCCTTACATTGAAATAACCACTACATATGGTTATTGGTTATATACAAATTTGTCCATTTCCCTCTGAGGGGGTGGATTGGATAGATGGGTGATAACTGTATAGGGTACTTCCCACTCCCGGGTCTTTTCTATTGAGGCTATCAACTTGATGTTACAGCCCTCGGGTTGCTATAGACCAGGGTTGGCTAACCTATGGCGCATGCCCCAACAGTGGCGCATTGCACGATTACAAGTGGCGCATTACAGTATACCCCCAGAGATAATAAAAGAAAAAAATATGCCTGCTCAAAAAAAAAAAAATAATACTATTACTGTAATACTGATTTCTAGAAAAAATAAAAAAATAAAACTTAGGTGGACCGTCTGCTATGTCTTGCATTTTTATTCCTAATTATTCAAAATACACCATTGCTATATATGTTTTAGAGTTTAGAGATATATAATACCTTCATCATATACAAGTATCAAGTCATTTGTTCCATTTTTTTTATTTATTAGCAAAAATCACGATTTTTAAAATTTTCTCCTATAATATGACATCAATTGTATTGCAAATCATACCATCAGAACTTCTTTATAAACCGAATAATTCTGTCTACCAGATTTTCGATTTTCCTTCTTTTTTTTTTAATGAATTTTTTCTTAATTTTCTTCGTCTAGATGTAAGATAATCATGAAAAAAAGAGAAAAAGGAAAAACCGCCAAATATGTCTAAATCTCCCTACTTAAGGATTGAAAGGGGGTTAAAGGTTGTGTGGCAAATCTGAATTAGAAGTGAAAAAAATTGGTGCATGGGAAACAAAAGGTTGGCCACCCCTGCTATAGACTCTTACTCATTAATCGATGCGTTGATTGCTTAAACTATTAAGTTTACCCTTACCGTTGCCTTCTAATTGGCCATTTTTCTGCAGACATATAGAAGCGACGGTTCTTTCCATGAGCACTTCCCCACCCCCTCTATTTGGGCCTATAGCAACAGACTTTTAGGAGGCTATTTTTTTCCAATATCACGTTCTTCAATAGGGGAATGGACATTTCGTACTTTATCTCCTCCTTTCTCACCAATTGCATTTACACACAATTTGGGGATAACTATTCCCTCAATTGCTAACGTGGAATGTTAACAACCCATTTCTTTCTGCCTTTGGTGAATGTTAGAGGATGTAGTACTCATTTAAACCCTACGACTGAGATGCACTGTTGAGTGCAGATTTGTGTCAGGACTGTGAGGCATCCTTGTGGTCCCGATACTTGCCGCACACATGCGAAGTGTCAGAGGATGAAAGGTCCAGTATCGTACTAGGACCATCAGGATTGCAGTGTTTGTAAGGATCTACTTCACTCTGGATGGGTCTCGAAGGTTACCTCCAATGACGACCGCATGTTCTTCCCGCGGTCCCTTCGCAACTGGGTAAGAGGATGTGGTAAGTCTGATCTCATCAAGGATTCTCTGGTCTCTACCACTTTCGACCCCACTTTGACAACGGCCTCCCGGTCTACGGTGACGATTACTTCTTCCGTGACGGGGGCTGTTTCTGCCCTCTTTTCCTCCCAACATCTTCTGCTGGGCTCATGGAGCCCCTCATTTCCCGAGTGCCAAGGGTACTATAATGGATCTGGTATTTATGGCTAACATGAAAGCCTTCATGGAGGGAAATTAATAATACCAGATGATGATGTTCAAGGCCTCATGTGAAGAGATCCCGGCCTTGAAGAAGTAAGAGGAGTCGACCACATATAAGGTCTTGCCTTTCTAGCTACCTTATTGCACGCGGCAATGATGACGGCAGGGTGCATCAATATACAGATTGTCGCCTTCGGTAAGATGTTGGCCTCCTTCGTGGCTCCAGACAATGTGGTCTTCCCCTTTGCCTCGAAGAGCTACACATCAGTGGAGAAAGCCATCGGTGATGGTAACCCTCTCCCGGCTTTGGAAGAGTACACACCAGTCTCACCTGTGTTACCACATGATGCCGTCCACTGGACCAATGTCCAGTTAACTTTTGCTGAGAGTAAATTGAATAGGGATGCGGGCGGCTGCCTATTTCATGAGAAGCTGCCCAGGAATCCTGAACACCTTAAGGTTGAGTCGGAGGCCAGACAATGGTTGGAGATGTTCATTGGGAATGTTGTATATGCCTCAGTCTTTCCTTGCTGGCGAAAACTCATCTCGCCACCTTTATGCTTTTTTTTAGACCCTCGAACCTGTAGAGAACAGGTTCTTGACACACCTACCATCCGCCACGATTTGAAACGTTGCATCACATCTAACATCTGGGGAAAAGACCTGTTTCCTTAGAAGGTAGTGAAGGAAGTTATGGATAAGGCTGTCACAGAGCTTAGAGCCTTTCCAGAAGTGGGGGATCTCATTGAAGAGGAAGTTCACCCTTAGGAAAGGCCCACAACTCGAGAGGTCTCGCAATCTGACTTATCATCAGAAGTCGTTTGTTCTTTCCTATGCCGCTATCCCTCAGACTGTCTACGCTGTGCCCTAACAAGTGGTGTCACAATCGCCGGCCTTCCACCTGTGTATGAGTAAGGGTCGTCTTCCGAGGCTGTCTTGACAGAGGAGGCAAGTCCAGGGGCCGAGGACTTCGAAACGGTAGTGGAGGAAGAGGTTCATGTCCTTAACATAAATAATCAAGGTCTCCCAGTAGGGGAATGGCTGGCCTTGTTCAAGGATTGTGGGTTCTTCAGTCCTTGAACACAGAGCGTTATTTCCATCGGCTTTGGTTGGAAGTGGTAACAAAGGCCACCAGAGCTAAGGAGATTTTTCCAGAAACAACACCTTATCTCGAACAGTATGTATAAGACCTGAAGAGAAGAGCTATCCACTGCGTCATATCTATGAGATTTCAAGGTCGTCTATTTTGCGTGCCGAAAAGTTTCGAGCATACCTCAAACTATTCTATTCTTGTCCTGTCTAAATCTGTTCAGTCAGTGCGACAGGTTCCGGATGTTGACTATTTTGCAGATACGGACATTACCACCCCTGGAGGATTTCACCTGTCTCTATAGATCTTACCGACGTCTTTGAATTGTCTGATAGGTCGACACTTCTCCCCCTACCTTGGTTTTAGGCTGGAGAAAAAGGGCTACGTATTCAGAGCTATGCCATTCGGGCTCAACATGGCTCTGAGGATTTTCATGAAGTTTACCGCTGCTGTCGTACAACAACTTCGGGAGATAGGCCTTCAAGTAGAGGTGTACCTGGTCGACTGGCTAGTGTGGGTTCCCTTCAAGAAATCAAGACTTGCTCCAGCTCAAGATCTCCAGTGGTTGGCGATTCGTTGGGACCTTAAGTCTCACTCCTATCAATTCCTGTCTCCAAGAGAAAGGAAATAGATATGTCAGTCAAATCCCTGATCGAGTCGAGGATGATCACCAGGCGACGCAAAGAGGTGGTTCTAAGATCTTTACAATTCACCTCGGTAACGAACCCTTTCCTCAATGTACGACTCAAAGATGCAAGCAGAGTTTGGGAAAGGAGAGCCTCCAAAGCTATTCGCGACCATCAGAAGATGACTCCGGTTTTACTGCACAAGCAACTTAGACCGTGGTCCACTGCCAAAAGTCTTTCACAGACTGTGCCATTGCGCTTTCCTCCTCCAGTAGTGACACTCTGCGTAAGCCACGTTGGATGGTTTGGGGGGGGGTCATATCCCACCCAAGAAAGTGCAAGGCTGTTGGTCTCAGACATTTCAAGAACTCCACATCAATATTCTGGAGTCCATGGCAGTCTTCTTGTCCCTCAAGAAATTATACTTGAAGGAGAACATTCATATCCGTCTAGACCTCGACAACAGGGTGATAGTCCATTGCATCAACAGACAAGAGTCGAGGTCTCCTCAGATAAACCACGTAATGATAGCCGTCTTTACGATGGCTCAGAAGAAAGGTTGGCACTTGTCAACACCCCACCTTCAGGGAGATCAACTCCCTGGCCTTCAAGAGGATCTATTTCCGACGAGTCTCTACAAGATGCTTCCCTGCTAGGTAGCACCAAAAGTGGATCAAGCAGTAGTGGGCATGGACGCAATGTCCCTGGATAGGAGTCGTTGGACGACGATTTACCTTTTTTCCACTGTTCAACTTCCTCATGAAGGTTTTGGACAGGCTTCGATCTGGTAGCTTCTCTGTAGCCAAAGAGCAACTGGTTTCCCATTATCACGGATTTGAACTCCAAGTTGGTGCCGTGACCAACCTGATTCTGTCCCAGGAGGAACAGCAGGAGATTATTTACGCTTTATCGTGGAGATCGAACAACCCTCATCTCATGATTTTTACGCCCTAGCCCTGGGAAAGAAGTTCCAAATTCAATGTGATAAGTGGGTAATTGCGGAAATTATAAGTCATCTAACATCATGACTCAGTATGAAACATTGTGGACGAAATGGGTCAAATTTGTCAAAGGCAAACTCCAGGGTCGATTACTATGGATTTTGTTTAGGTTTTCTACTTGCTTTGCACAGATGAGGTCTAGCTTCCTCCACGATTTCGTTGCACGATTCGGCCTTCGCTAACCCTATACTATATGCCTTTGATGTCGGCTTTAACTCGGGTCTCTTCAACAAATTCCGAAGGTTTGTACAAGGCTGCGGTTGTCGGCTCCACCGAAGCCTATCTCTTGGTGTTTGGGCAAAGTTTGGCAATTCGCTTCAGACATAGACAATCAACCGGCTTCTACTCATGGTCTCAGTCAGAAAGTCATCTTTTTAATTGCGATGGATTCCGGTGCTCAGGTTAGTGACATTGTGATGCTTTCTAGAGACGATGACCACATTGCATTTGTGGATAATGGTGAGGTTAATCTATACCCTGAATCCACTTTCTGGCTAAGAATGAACTTCCCTTTAAACGTTGTAGTCTATGGAAAAGTTCCCCTACCAGGTGATCCTTCCTTGTGTCCAGTGCACTGTTCAAAAGTGTATTTACTAAGAACAGTGCAGTTTAAGGGTGGTCATTCATTTCAAAAAGATACAGTGGGGTCTGATTTGTCTCTGAAATAGTTAAGAGCTAAAATTACTTACTTTATACGAAGAGCGGACCCGGCTTGTATGACATCGGGTCTTGACCCTAGGGACGTGGCTTCCTCCTTGGACTTTTTTCAGTATATGTCCTTTCAGGGACTGCAGGCATATACTGGTTGGAAGGCCACTTGGGTTTTCTTCGGGAATTATCTGAAGCAATTGGAGGAGATACGTCATTTTTGGGTGGCTGCGGGAAGTGTTATAAAACCCGCTGCAACGACGTAGCCCACAATGCGTCCTAGGGCACTCCTTCAACTTGTCATCAACAATCAGTAAACATTTGGTTTTTGCTTCAAGGACAAAAGGGAAAAATGCATTTCATCATTTCCCCTTTCAGGTTCACATGTGTCTTTCCGACACTATGTGTGTTCCTTCAGTGCTACAGCCTAACTATCTCATTTGGTTCGGGTGATTACCCCCTTTTTTCTACAGTCGTGATCATGTGTCTATTGATCAGGTTTATCTTGTCATAAGTTCCCTATGGTTCCTTATTTCATGTATTATACCAATAATGTTACGTTATGTCATGGTATGGACGAGATATATTTACTTTGTAAAAAAATTTTCCATATGCGGATAATGATGGTTGCTCGTTAGCCTTGGCACTGATTCTTGTGAGTAAAAGGCTGTGAATTGTTATATGCCTTTTAATTTTACGCCCTGCTCTTATAATTATAATTACTATAGCGGCAATAACTTTAGTCTGCCTTCTCATTATTATCCTTCCTGAACATAATTGGATTTAGTCTCCTGGCGGGTTTTGGCTCCATGCACCTCACCTATGATGTCTCCTTTAGTTTCGGGTTCCTTAAGGTTCCCGACACTAGACTGAGGTGAATTTCCAATTGCCGAGGGCAGTCCTTTGATCCTTATTGCCTCCTTGTCAGACCATCATGCTTGTCAATACTGCATCTGAATTGTTCTGGGATATATAGTTGAGAGTGATAAATGCCTTGACGAATTATTCCTGTAAGTGCATTTCGGTATTGGGACCTCTCTCTTTGAGGCTTCCTACTGAGGCATAGGTAATTCTCTGGTACACTTCCATGAGGACGACATGGCTCGAGCCCAAAAAGCCGATTTTGACGCAGAAAAAATCTAATTTTGGGTGAGATAGCCATGTTGTCCTGATGGCTCACCCGTTACGTTGTCCCTCCACGATGCCTCGTCAGATGACTCTTCTCACGGTAGTTACGCTGCTATGTGGAATGAGTTTATCAGAGACGAACAGTACTATGAAGGGAGAGGATATGTAACAGCTCCTCACCTATCCTCCTCCTCACCTATCCTCCTCCTCACCTATCCTCCTCCTTAGATTCTTAGACTGGGTTAAGTCTGGTTGGGGTGCAGATATCTATGGTTATCTATGGATACGTCCCTGATTAGACACGATATCTTAAGATAGTCGTTCCTGGGGTTAGAACCCGGTGATACCTGACGGTAATTCTCTTTTAATATCACTAGTAGAATATTATACAGTAGGAAGCTGCCGGAAGGGACTTCCATCAGGATGACATGGCTATCTCACCCAAAAATAAATTTTTCCTACGTCAAAATCCGTTTATTATTATTATTATTATTGTGGTAGGAGACCCTCTTTTAGGCAGGTTGAGTTAAAAGTAATGGCTGTATCGGCAGAGTTTATTTTCTTATCCAATTTTTCTATTTTCCGGATAATTCTCTTCTCTAGAGCGCTGCATTCAGCCAGCAGACTTGAAAAATTCATCAGTCAGGTGAATGACAAAATCGGGAAGATTTTTCAAGTATATCCTCACAAAATACAAGTAAAACTTTTGGTACAAAATAGTAAAAACTACGACGCGTTTCAAGGATAAGTCCTTCCTCGGTCTCAGGTAGAGAGTGAGGTGGATGCTGCAGTCGGGTGGTATATATACCCAGGATCAGGATTACAAGTGAAAGGGCTCGAATTTTCATTGGTTTTCATTGGTTGATCGGAGCTGGTATGGTATGGTGTCTGGTGTACGACGATCTCGGCCGGGAATACCAGTCTGTGACGTCATCGGGGGACCTGAATTTTGATTGGCTGAGGCGTGCTCTGAGCCAGCCAGGATGCTCTCCCGCTCAGAAAAGTGTCCCACGTGGCTGAGATCATTTCCTACTTCGACGTTAAAATTCGGGGTATTTTTGTGGTTGGTAGTGTCTTCATTAGGTCCTCCTTGATGGGGGTTTCTTGATGTATCAATACGACGGCTTGATGGTAACAAAAACATCTCTTGGGTCGTATTAAGGGTGGGTTTATCTTGCTGTATCAGTAGAGCTTCTAGGATGCGTAGACGTCGACTATCTGGGGCGCTACCAATAATCTTGGTGTTACTGACAATATCAGCTCGACAAATAGGGGTGTTATGTCTTTGTAGGGCATGATTCTTTATAGCCCCTTGCTGTACGTGGCAAGAAATTCTCTTGGAAAGACGCATAGTTGTCATGCCAATATAATTCCCGGGACAACCACGGATAGGGCATTGATATGCATAGACAACATTCGTCTTCTTTAAGAAATCCTGCTCTGGGGGCGCTGGGTTATTCCTCATAATAAGGTTTTTCGTCTTGGCCGTTTGGTAATATATAATGAAGTCCAATTTCTGGGTGTCTTCAGTAGGGAATACATTATTCTTGATGATTTCTTTCATTGTCTTCTCGTCTTGCAGGTAATTCGGATGCATATGTCCTTTGTAAAATAGCTTGATGTTATTGCTACTGTCGATTCTATCGGCGGGGTCGGGTTCGTACCACTTGTCTACTGCTTTCCTGACTTCCTTTTGGACGTGCTTATTGGAGAATCCATTGTTGACAAGTACTTGGGATATTCGGTCCAGTTCCTTGTGTGTGTCGCACCAGTTGGAACAGTGCGACAGGGCCCTCCTGACGTAAGCCTTGATGGTAGAACTCTTATATCGGGCGGGGCACTCACTGTCTCCATTCAAGCACATGCCTAGGTTTGTGGGTTTGGTATACACTGTGGTCCGAAATCCATTCTTCGTCGAGGTGACTAGGACATCCAGGAACGGGAGGTGATTATCTTGGCTGTGTTCGAGGGTGAAACGGAGTACACTATGGTCGTCAAACATCCTCCTCAAAGTCTCGATTTCATCACTTGATCTTGCTTTCACAAAGGTATCGTCTATGTACCTAAAGTACATAAAGGGGCATTCTACACGGGAGAACACTCTCTCTTCTACAATTCCCATTTAAAAATTCGCGAATAGTACCACCAGGGGTGAGCCCATCGCTACACCATCCTTCTGCAAGTAGGTATGCCCTCGATGGGTGGTAAAGGGGGCCCTCTTCGTACAGATGGCTAGGAGGGTCCGAAAGTTTTACTTGTATTTTGTGAGAATATTCTTGAAAAATCTTCCCGATTTTGTCATTCACCTGACTGATGAATTGTTCAAGTCTGCTGGCTGATTGCAGCGCTCTAGAGAAGAGAATTATCCGGAAAATAGAAAAATTGGATAAGAAAATAAACTCTGCCGATGCAGCCATTATTATTATTATTATTATTATTATTATTATTATTATTATTATTATTATTATTATTATTATTATTATTACGATAAGCCACAACTCGATTTTAAATAGAAGAATATATGTCCAATTGGCTAAACATTTAAAGCATCGAAATGCAGAAATGTACGAAGAAACAAAGAATATACTATAAAAAAATTTAAAAAATTACGGTAAATGGCACTACCGAAGGAAAAGGTAAAATTAAACTATGAGACGTTACCTATGTCAACCTGCTCAAGAAAAAAGGCATATTCACCAACTTTTAACTTTCTGAAATTCTCTGGTAATTATTTATTTATTTCCTTTCCTCACTGGGCTATTTTCCCCAACTGAAGCTCTATGGCTTATAGCATCCTGCTTTTCCAACTATGGTTGTAGCTTAGCTACTATAATAATAATAATAATAATAATAATAATAATAATAATAATAAATAAATGTCTTTTATCACTGATAATGAGCGATTTTGCTTGTAACCTATGCAAAATTCCTTTTCATTATTATATATGCATGGTACAGACTGTGTTGTGATGTCTTGCTAGGTTCACACTAGCAAGGTCTGTGACTTGAAATCAACGTAGCTTGAATGAATAGGCTACCAGTATCATGTAGGATCAAGTAATAGGCGTAAGGACTAGTTCCAAATCGCCCCCCCCCCCCTCTAAAAAAAAAAAAAAAATAGAAAGGAAAAAAATAAGTTTGCTAAGGACTGGAAGACGTTAGGTTTCTATTAACACCGTTTTCTCTCTCTAAAAAAGTAACAAGGCATATGGTAAACACCGTACATAATCACACACACCCATGCAAACATACACACACTCATATATATATATATATATATATATATATATATATATATATATATATATATATATATATATATATATATATCTACAGGAAAAAGGTCTTAAACATGTCCTTAGCAATGTCTGGGGTTTGGCCAGTTTCATCACCACGCTGACTAGTGCGGATTGGTGATGGTAGGGATATTGATCTGATCACTCACAGCTAACCAACCTATTATGCGAGGCCCTGACTAGTACAGCTTTGTTGGTCATGGCGATAAGTGAACCTCTTCACCACGTTATGGATTCCCCACTCAGAAACGGATATTATATATATATATATATATATATATATATATATATATATATATATATATATATATATATATAATATATATATATATATATATATATATATATATATATATATATATATATATATATATTTATATATGTAAATATATATACATATATATATATATATATATATATATATATATATATATATATATATATATATATATATATCACTGTATTTTTGGCCATACTGTTGAACGTACTAGCAAGATGATTCGACATTGATTCCTAAGCAACGTACAGTAGTCCTTTTTTTTCTGAAAAGGTCAATAAACTACTACTACTTTCCTAGTAACTTTTAGGTGAATTGTGTATTGGTAGTTAGTCGAGGGTGGATCTTATTAAATCCTAATCATACTCTCTCTCTCTCTCTCTCTCTCTCTCTCTCTCTCTCTCTCTCTCTCTCTCTCTCTCTCTCTCTCTCTCTAACATCTCCAGTGAAGCTCACTTCTGATTGCAATCCCTTCATAACAGATGACGTCTCACTGTAATCTCATGTTTTGGACGAGCATAATCCGAAGCTTCCCATCCAGAGTTATGTCATTTCCGTGTCTGACCCTTTTGGAAATCTTGAAACAACGTCCGGTTGTCAGGCAGAACCTAGATTCATTCATGGGATTCGACGATTTTCATTCTTATGTATGCAGCACTGTAATGGCTTCAACATTTATTTTCACAAAAGAGGCATTAAATAAAGTGAGATAGCGAGTTGTCTGCATGTTAATCGCCCCTTATCTTTCTATCTCCATCTCTCTCATAGTCTCTGTTTACACACGCACACGCATACACACACACACACACACACACACACACATATATATATATATATATATATATATATATATATATATATATATATATATACATATATATATATATATATATATATATATATATATATATATATATACATATATATATATATATATATATATATATATATATATATATATATATATATATATTAATATATATTCATTGTAGGCGATAGCCTTAGTGGCGTCAATGTATTTCCAGCCGGAATCTTTATATTTCCTTAGCTTCTTTAAGATTTCAGGCATAATCATTTAGTTTAATGAACGATGATTATTCCTTTTCTTCATACATTATTCACTGTAGCACTGTTTCGACAAAACTTTGTCTTTATAAAGTAATTGCTCGTTTGCATAAGTTTACAATTCCGTTAATACATCAGCTGTTACAAAATATTAAGATTTAATTAAGTTGAGATTATATTCTAAATAAATAAAAAATTCTAAGAATTAAAAATTAATTCCTCTTAGATTAAGAGGAAGATAATTGTTTATTATATACTTGTATACATAAACAGTATATACATAGATCTTTGAATAGTAAGCAGAGTAATGAGAACCTCGATCTTCCCTATTCCTGATTCCCTAAGGCTAAACCAACTAGTTCAGCTTTTCGGTCCCGGCAAATAAAAACCCTTTTGATGGATCTTCATAAGGTATTGTCCTTTGTTTTTTCTTTTTTTTTTCTTTTTTTTATATTTTTATAAATATGGCTAATCTCTTAGTTCCTAAGTTCTTTGTTCTTTTCCTCAAGTTAGCAAGAAGAGGTTCTTTTAGCACTTGTTGAAGAATTGGTGATGTTGCACCATTAGGTAAATGTGTTTGGGGTATTTCTAGTCCAGCTGATTACCGTCCAATTTCCATAACTCCCATATTATCTAAAATTTTTGAATGTCTTTTGGCATAATGTCTAAATAGGTACCTGTTCCATAGTTTGCAACTTGGCTTCCGAAAAGGCCATGGAGCATATGATGACCTTCTTGCAATTTCAAATGCTGTACATAAATCCCTTGATTAATGTCAGGAAGATCGTATGATTGGCCTTGATTTTAGTGTTGCCTTTGACCTTGTTAATTATGAGGCCCTTATTTTCAAACTCAAACAATTGTGAGTAGGTAGGTCTTTTCTTAAGATCAATATTGAATTTTCAAGTAATAGATCGCAAAGAGTTGTTGATGGACACCGTAGTGAGTATAGGAATGTGGTATCTAGCGTTCCTCAAGGTAGTCTTCTTGGCACATTTCTTTTCATACTACACATGATATGTAGTTTGTTCTAGAAAACAAGCTCGTTGCATTTGTAGATGATGCTTCTCTTTTTGCCCTAATTCCATTTCTTGAATGTAGATCTAATAGATATCTAGCTAAAATTAGTGCTTGGTGCAAATGATAGTAAGTAGGTTGTGGATATTTGCTCCTCAACATCCAAATCTCTTCTTTAATAATTCTTCTTTAACTATATATAATGTAATTCCTTAAAGATTTCAGATGCCATTTTTGACTGCAAATATACTTTTGAGAAACACTTTAGGTCAGTTTTTTCTTCATTTGCGTAAAAAATTGGTTCATTGAGAAAGTCTTGTAAGATTTTCGGTGATCAATCTAATCTGAAGAATCTTTTTCATTCTATCTTGTTTCGAGTATTATTCTCCTGTCTGGCCTTCTGCTGCTGACTCTCATCTTAATTTTTTGTTCAGGAACTTACGGTCTATCAAATTTCTAATTTTGTGTCTAGTCTAGATATTAATCTCTGGCACCGTCTTTCTCTTCGTTTTTTATGTATGTTGCATAAGAGTATTCGTTATCCTGACCCTCCTTGGCATTCAGGTCTTCCAAGACTGTACCATCCTATACATGGTCTAGTTTGATTATCATGATACATAGTTTGCATAAGACCTTTTAGTTACTTATACCATGATTAGAGAGAGAGAGAGAGAGAGAGAGAGAGAGAGAGAGAGAGAGAGAGAGAGAGAGAGAGAGAGAGAGAAAGAGAGATGTTTGAATTTCCATGCCACTGAGTCTTGAGTATGATTTACATGCTAACCTGGCTAAGTCATACGAATCCCCTTTCGTTTTTCATCTTGTACTGTCAATACAAAAAAAAAAAAAAAAAAAAAAGGTGTTTCTCTCCTTCCACAAATCTTCCAACGTCGACATTAATATCGCGTATCCAATGAACGTTTAACTTTAAAGTCTTCGTTGGAATAAAAAGTTTAGGATATTTGTCAACATTTGGGACTAATATGAATTCATGGAAACTGATGAATACGGATCAATCCATTAATATAACAAATTTGCACTAACGTAACTGAATAAATGGAATTTGCTGTAAACGCTTTGCGATTAGGCGAAATTAAATTCTCTACGAACAATAAATAAAATGCATTTTTCATCTATTACATAAAGCGTATAAAGGCAAAAGAAAATTTCCATAAGTTGCACTGAATAACATACGTTTTCTCATATTGATAATGAAATACCTACATTAACAATAACAGTAGTTACACTGTTAAGAAATAACCGTAATTTTAATCGGAAATTCTCCGTAAAAAAATATACCTGTTCTCTGCCGTATTTCAGTTAAATACAAGGGACCGTAATTTACCATACTTTGTTATTATATTTTACGGTTTGGTGACCGTAATATCACTCCTCTACGTCAATATATCCGTTTTTAAAACGGTAAACGCCTGGTAATTTTTATTCCAGTATTTTGACCGTTTTTATGACTACTTTTTAACAGTGTATAATAAGTAGGAAAATATGTCTTGCTGACCGTAACATTTATTTTAAGGGATCGAGACATTGTGAGTAACTAGAATTTAAAGTAATGATGGCATTAATAGTTTCTAGCCAATTTTTCCGTCGTTCATTTTAGATAAAGAATAGCTTTTCCTTGCTATATTTTTGGATATCTTTAGAAGAATGAAATTAGTGTATTGTAGTATATAGTACATTGCCTCTAAAGTATATGAAGTATCTGCTAAATGTGGAGGCAGTATACGAAGATGGAGATGGTTTGGGCATTCTCTTCGCACTCCCCAAGAGAGATTAGTTCACCAAATGTTTAACTGGGCTCTGCAAGACATTAGAAGAGTTGGAAGACCCAGTCCTGCAGTTGAGGACTGTGAAGCGAGAAGTAGGGAACGATAAACGGAGAAGTATTAATTTACATTCTCAAGATAGAGACGACTGGCGAAATCTAAACGAGGCCCTATGCGTCAATAGGCGTAGGAGATGATGAGGATGATGATGTTTATACAAAGTCAGTTGCTTAGTTTAAATGAAGAAACTAATAAGTCAAATATCATCTACAGCAAGAACAGAGTATAAAATTTAATTGAAGGATTAAATATCTGCAAAATGTAATATCTAAATATTTTGCATGAAATCACGGGGATTAGAATAGCGAGAAACGCAGACAAAACAAGGACGTGGTACTAAAAACAGTAATACTATTGAATATTCAGGTCAGGAAGATAGACTGGGAGGAAACAGAATGGTGGAAATTTTGTGTACTTCAGAAATCCCAAGTGGGAGAAAGGCAGAACGCGGATGCTTTTGGTCGATTGTCTGCCAGTTAAGTTAATAATGAAACGGTTTTCACGGAATTAAAATTAATTCAAGGTACACGTGCGTCGAATAAAAATTAAGAAGAATACAAGTGTTTAATGTGATTACAAAAACCATTATTCCGACTTTTTTAAGATAAAATTAATTATGAAGAATCCAGGCTGTCTTTAGTAAATTTTGAAATATCTATTCAAGAATAAAACTAGGATATTTTTCTTATATTAGGAATATTATCGCGTCCATGTCTTCACTTAAAGTAGAAAGAAATATTATCCGTTTGAAACAATATTTTCCCCTTCTGTTACTGTGAATAAAATCGCTGGCTAAAATTTGGCGTATAAATCTTTGTGATATAGTTATTTTCTTTTATTTGACCCTGTAGAAACGGACTCTTCCGTGAATATCCGTGTCTTGACCCCAACTTCAATGAGGCCAGGCATAATGCAAGACAAAAAGAAATTCCGACAGGACCAGTGTTCCACATCGGGTCCAATTCATGAGGGGAGCTCATGATGAGAGAGGGACTGGGATTTCGGATACATGGCAAAGGGGGGTTACATAATAGAAGCGGAAGGTTGTGAGGGGAGGCAACCCTTGCAACATTAGGCTTGATAACAGGCACTTTAGTAAAATGGGACAGGGGACAGGGGCATATTTAATGAGAGACCTTCGTGCTGCCCTAAAGCTACCATGAAATAGGAATTGGGTTAGGGCAATGAATAAGGTATTCAGTTTTTAGTGGTTTGCTTTTTGTTGTTTCGCATTATGATAAAGATTACCCTTATTCAATAAATGTCATATCTGAAGGGAAGAGATTAATAAAGCACATTGTTGAGAATTTTTTTTTTTGGGGGGGGGGGGTCGTTCTATTTTCATGAAACATTGATATTTATAACGATAGGATAAATTCCTATTCGGGTAGTTACAAGAGATTCATAGCGCTATGCCGATTTCGAAAATATTTTTTCTGTTGTAACAACTATCACAAAATAAACACTACTATAAAGAATACATGAACGTTTGTATGTTTGGAGTCATGCAATTGTACTGTATATATATATATATATATATATATATATATATATATATATATATATATATATATATATATATATATATATATATATATA
>NC_090736.1:43330276-43342776 GCF_036898095.1 Palaemon carinicauda | reverse complement strand
CCAAAGCAGTGAAAGACCATGGTACAGAGGCAATGGCACTACCCAAGACTAGAGAACGATGGTTTAATTTTGGAGTGTCCTTCTCCTAGAAGAGCTGCTTACCATAGCTAAAGAGTCTCTTCTACCCTTACCAAGAGGAAAGCACACTGAACAATTACAGTATAGTAGTTAACCCCTTGGTTGAAGAAGTATTTGGTAATCTCATTGTTGTCAGGTGTATGAGGAAAGACGAGAATCTGTATGGAATAGGCCAGATTATTCGGTGTATGTGTAGGCAAAGAAAAAATAAGTCGTAACTAGAGAGAGGGATCCAATACATTACTGTGTGGCCAGTCAAAGGATCCAATAACTCTTTAGTGGTAGTATCTAAACGGGCGGCTGGTGGCCTGGCCAACCTACTACCATATTACGGAATGTACGTAGGTTATATTACTGGCAGTCTCACCGATGATTGATATATATATATATATATATATATATATATATATATATATATATATATATATATATATATATATATATATATATATATCAATGAATATTCAAATATAAAGTCATGAATAGCCCCTTGCAGATCCTATCACATAATTCACGATTAAATATCTCCTATCATTAAGATGAAAGGGTAATGCTGCAAAGGATATTCAGAAGGAAATGCTTGAGGAAATATAAAAAAAAATCATCTATTTATATATAAAGCGCAGAAAGGGGTCGAGGAAAGTATCAACACAACGTATGAGACACACGGGGAAAGTAGTTAGGGAGCAGTTAATATCGGTGGAACATCAATGCATTAAATCGTTCCTGGGAGGAGATGATGATCATTTGGGTGATTCTCCCCCTTTGCGAAACGGGCTTAATTACTGGGTGTGCGTTGGTGATGCAGGGAAACTGTAATGAAGATGCCGATAAACACGGCCGTGGCGATGTTGATGGAGGTCGTGATTAGTCTTCAGCGTCTGTTAAGGGAATTTTTAGGGGGAGATGGGAAGGATTATCTTGAAGATGTGATAAACGTTCAGGGTGCTTTTAAAAGTGGGAATTTAAGAAAAGAGGAGACACCTAACGTAATATATATATATATATATATATATATATATATATATATATATATATATATATATATATATATATATATATATATATATATATACAGTATATATATATATTTATATATATATGTATATATATATATATATATATATATATATATATATATATATATATATATATATATGTGTGTGTGTGTGTGTGAATTATTATTATTGTTGTTGTTATTGTTTTTTTATTATTATTATTACTATTATTATTATTATTATTATTATTATTATTATTAGCTAAGCTACATCCCTAGTTGGAAAAGCAGGATGCTATAAGCACAGAGGTTCTAACAGAGAAAATAGCTCAGTGAGGAAAGGAAACAAGGAAAACTAAAATATTTCAGGAAGAGTAACGCCATTAAAATGAAGATTTCCTAAATAAACTATAAAAACTTTAACAAAACAAGAGGAATAGAAATAAGATAGAATAGTGTGCCCTGGTGTACCCTCAAGCAAGAGAACTCTAACCCTTGACAGTCGGAGACCATGGGTCAGAGGCTATTGCTAATTCTTTTTTCTGTAAATCAAACGAAAGGAGAAGCCATACTAATTATCCTTAAGGAAAACAAATACATAAATGTTCCTTGTTTCAGAGATATAAAAAAAGATCGATACAAGGTAATAATGGTTTTGTTTAATTAGCATGAAGGAAATCTTTCAATGTTTAGCTGTAACACAATTACATTGTCAGGATTTATTAAAGTGTTATTAGATCTCCTATCAGATATGGGAATTAATATACCTGGATATAATCGAAAAATTATATTTTAGTTAGATAGAAAAGATAATATTAGTTATAGTAATTCGCTTGTGGATGCGCAGGTTCCGGTAAGAGCTTCATAAACAACAATAAAAGAGAGAGAGAGAGAGAGAGAGAGAGAGAGAGAGAGAGAGAGAGAGAGAGAGAGAGAGAGAGAGAGAGAGAGAGAGAGGGGGGGGGGTTATAAAAAAGCTAAATAAAGAAAAAACACTGGTATAGGATTGCAATCATCGAAGGATTTTGATCTCTTCGCGGGATACCATTTGCTGTCGACTTTCCTGACGCTCAGCCTTGTATGTCTTGCATTAGGAACTTGTTGCCTTTTCTTAAGTTGGAGGTGACATGAGGTTAGTTACAAGCACTGTCAGAAACAGAATTTTATACATTGAGTTTATGCAAATTTATTCATTCTAAATTTCTAGAACAATAGAATCATTTATGTGCAATAAATCATTATTATAGTCTTTCAACCTCTTTGTGTAACTTTTTATATAGTAGATAGTCTGAGAAGCGTTTGTATGTTAGACCATTATCAATATAATCCATTAGAGATTCAGTCTCCTTAACTGTAATACTTTCTGTTAATTATTATTATTATTATTATTATTATTATTATTATTATTATTATTATTATTATTATTATTATTATTATTATTATTATTATTATTATTATTATTATTATTATTTGTTAAACTTGTACAGATTTTGTAATTAGCTGATGTGGTTATCTTTATGCCAATACTTGCCAAAAGAATTGAGAAAATTTTATTACATTCTGGAAGAAACTAAATAAAATGAATCATTTCTAAACTCAACTGGCCAAGTTCAGAAGACCTCACCAGGCTTATTAATCCCATGCTGGCTATCAATCACACAACCGCATTTATGCAAATGCATAAACAATGCATCTTTAAATTGAAATAACAGAAATAATCTTGAATTACTGTTCTCTTTTGGGAGAACATGGCCTCTAGAAATCATTTTTATAATTTTTTTTCGTAAGTATATTCACATTTTTAATAACATATCCCCATCTGCGGGTAAATACGATATTTTAAAATTATATTTATCTTTTTCATGGTAAAAACTTTTTCAATATCACCATGCTTATAATTTTCACATTAGAAAAAATATACTTGAGTTATTCTATTATATATTTCATTGTAGAGGAAACGGATTTATAAAAGTGAGCAAAATAACACGAATTACACTTTAAAGATATTATTTCGCTGTTAAAGGACTTCTTACCTTTTGAAAGCATCATGTTGTACTAATCTCATTCTTCGAGATTTCTCTCAGATAATCATAGAGAAATATATGTCAAAGAAAGGGAAACTCGTTTATTAGGTGGGAAGAGAACTCATTATGACATTGCAATTCCGGTTTTCCATAGCTTTAAATAGAGGCTGGACAATATATGGATGTCCACTTCATCACTAATATTATTATTCAGTAAACATTCTTCAAAATAGACATAAAAAAGGTGGTTGACTTAAGTATTACAATTTTCCATATACATACTATATATATACTGTATATATACATATATATATATATATATATATATATATATATATATATATATATATATATATATATATATATATATATATATATATAATATGCTTTTTTGTGCTCAGGCCATGTCATCCTGATGGAAGTTCCTATTAGGTAGCTTTCTAGGGTATATTTGACTACAGTGATATTCCCAGAGAATTTTACCTTAAGGTATCCAGAATTCTAACTCCTGGAGCGAATATCCCTAAATAATCTAACAGGGATATCGCATAATATCAGAGGACATATTCTTGACACGTCACATAGCTATCTTCGCCCCGAACAGTATTAACGCTTCGAGGGGGTATAGTGACAAGAATCTGAAACGAGAATGAAAAAAGAGCCGCTCATAAGGCATCTCTCCTATTCCGTTTCCAGTGTGTATCTGATGAAGGCGGTAGCGCCCTCTTTATTTCCTTTTCATGTAGCTCTACTACTCGGTGTTTTCCCTTGTGTTTTCTCGTTATTTTGGATTTAATTCAACATTTTGATGACTTCTCCGGCCTCTTCTGCCTCTAGGAAGTTGAGTAGTATCTTTACTATGTATAAATGTAAGCTCTTGTCGTTTTGAATTAAATCAAAAGTGACTATTGTGTTGTGTTGCACCCTTAACCCGGCTACCGGCTTAACAGCCGACAGCTGGGCATGTGGAGGTTCTCTGGTTCTTGGCTACTGTCGGCGGGCAAGGGTTTTATTGCCTTTGCCGGCCGGCAGTGGAAACACAGCCCGAATCTGCTGGCCACTACGATTAGCAGCTGGCAGCCGGGTATTAGTGTTTTCAGCCGTCGGCTGGCAATGATTGCCGGCCGGCACACAGTCGCGAATCAGGGGGCTGCCACCTATTAGTTAAAGATAGTATATCTTTGATCTATACAGGGGTAGTTGCCGGCCGGCACGTGCAGGCGCACGCCGGCACAACAGCATGCGATGTACACTAGTTGCTGTATTCGTAGTGTAGTACACACTGCATTAGCAGAAACTGCTGTACAGTGCTTGTGATAACACTAAAAGTTCTTCATCATACTTAATGTTATCTTGTACAGCCTTTTGTTGAGACTGTACAATACATAGAACGTAAGCTCTTTCTTTATTCTTTCTATCCCGTATATTAAAACTTTATCTCAAGGTGTGAACTACACCTTAAATTTCCGTTTAGGAAATTACATAAGGTATTCTAGAATAGAATTAACCTTAGTTTTAATATATCGAGAGGTTTCAGTAATTGACTGGACAGAAAATACAAGTATGTGTCTTTCCTTCTTTCTTTTATAGCTTTTCTATATAAGCTAAATGTCTCAATATAAGTGAAAGCCTTCACTTGATACTCATATATTTTTCTTCTCTTTACAGGAGGACCATCCGAGGTGCGGGAGTGTGTTCTGTAATGTCCGCAGTAAGAACTCCTGTGGGCATCAATATTGCAGGAGGCACGCAGCATGCGCAGCCTCCAGAGGTGATCTTCGCTATTGGGACCCTCAGGTTGGTACAGTTTGTTCTAACCTGATTACCGAGGCTTTTGACGACCCTAAGTCAACGGAGTCAAGGGATGCTGCCAGGGAAACGTTACGATCCTGAGTGAGGGGTTTTCAGAAAAACACCTCAGGTCCCTACCTTCCAAATGAGAAGATGAGGGCCTACCTTTTCCCTAAAGCATCGACTGATGCAATCATCCCCTAGCCTCAGGTGGAGATACCAATTGCCCAGAATCCGGTAGATTCTGAAGTCTCAGCCGCCCTTCAAGACATCCAGTTGGTCGATAGGATGTCGGAGGTATCGGATTCTACTGAGAAGGACCTTCTAGGAGAAGGTCAGGAGGAGGAGCTGTTCCAGGCTCCTCAAGTAGAAGAGGAAGAAATCGACGAAGTGTCGGTTACATTGGTTCCGGACCCAGAACCAATTCCGTCTACATCGTCTGCTATCCCAGATGAACTGGAAAGGACTCTTTCTTCCATTGTTGAGATGATCCAACAAATTCAAAAGAAGAATGATGAGAAAGAAGCTGCAATGAAACTGGAGATACGTAGACTTGCAGCATCACGTGGGCCCCAGAAGCGGCTCAGTGTGAAGGATCTTCCTTTGTGCTCGGATACTAATCCTTGGAAGTATACCGAACACATGCCGATGACAACCGGGAAGATCGTGATATCAGAAAAGTTTGGAGCAATTCCCATGGAAGAAGTGGAATTTTGGCCCAACAAAGATTCTTATCCAGACTGCTATGTCCGTCTTAGGAAGGAGCCAGCCTCAAAGGAGGAGACGGAGCCGAAGGAGGTCATAGTTTTTGACCGTAGTAAGGCTCACACGTTACTAGCGAGCTCGATGAAAGAGAGGGGCTTCACTAACTTTGTGGCCTCTCCTACCAGAGCCTTTCCCTTCTTGGAAAAGGGATATAAGGCAGCCTTAAAGGCGGTGGAGGCAGGGAAACCATGCCCTTCCTTGGAGGAGTGCAAGCCGTTATCTCTGACCTTGCCCTTGGACCAAGAAGACTGGAAGGACGTACACCTTACCTTCTCAGTTGGGAAGCTGGAAGCTGATATTGCTGAACGCCAGTTCGGTGAGGCACTTCCAAAACTGTCGGAGGTTCTCTTGCGTAGAGAGCAAGAGACAAAGGAAAGACTTGCGGCATTGATGTCGTTGCAAACGACACTAGAAACGATGGCAAGTGACCCCAAGATCCAAGACAGCAACAACAACAACTTAATGTGACCGCGGTGCCTCAGATAGTGGCACAACCTCCAATCATGTACCAGCTGGTACCTCAACAAGTGGTGACACAGTCGCCAGTTCTTAACCCAGCCTTCAAAAGGCAGACTTCTTCCTTTCGTTCGAGAGCTAGAGGAACAGCCAGAGGTTCTTCTAGACGCCCTTCAAGAGGAAGGGGATACAGGGGAGGATGCGGTCAAGGAGGCAAGGCCTCAGATCCACAACAGCAGAAGTAAGATACTTCCAGTAGGAGGGAGACTACAGATAACCAGGGATCGCTGGACCTTCGATCCCTGGGCCCATAGCCTAATTAAAAATGGACTAGGTAGGAGCTGGAGCAGTCCTCCACCTCAATTTTCTCAATTCTTCCAACACTCATCCCCCGTTCTGGAAGAATATGTCCGAGAACTCTTAGACAAAATAGTAATCCGGAAGGTAAGTCCATAAAATTCCAAGGAAGGCTGTTTTGTGTTCCAAAGAAGGACTCAGAAAAACTCAGAGTTATTCTAGACTTGTGGCCACTCAACAAGTTCATGGTGAACTAAAAGTTCAGAATGCTCACGCTTCAGCACATAAGGACCCTACTGCCCAGAAGGGCATATACTGTATCTATAGACTTGTCTGACGCTTATTGGCACGTTCCAATTAATTGTCACCTCTCCTCCTACCTAGGCTTCAAGTTACATAGAAAACTTTACGCCTTCAGAGCCATGCCTTTCGGGCTAAACAGAGCCCCAAGGATTTTTACGAAGCTCGCGAACGCAGCCGTCCATAAATTACGCCTAAAGGGGGTCCAAGTAGTAGCCTACTTGGACAACTGGCTGGTGTGTGCAGCATCCAGGACAGAATGCATGCAAGCTTTTAAGATAGTGATCCAGTTCCTGGAGCATCTGGAATTCAAGATCAACATCAAAAAGTCTCGTCTTTCTCCAGCTCAAAAATTTCAGTGGTTGGGAATCCACTGGAATTTGGAGTCACATCGGCTTTCCATTCCTAGTAAGAAGAGGAAAGAAATAGCAGGATCTGTCGAGAGACTATTGAAATCCAAACGGATATCAAGACGCGAACAGGAGAGAGTGCTGGGCTCTCTACAGTTTGCTTCGATAACAGATCCAGTGCTAAGAGCACAGCATAAGGATGCAACAGGAGTCTGGAGAAAATACGCATCAAACGCGCGAAGAGATCCAAGTGACGTTGGCCATATTCCTTTTGGCGGAAAGGAAGAAATGGCACCTGTCAGCAGTTCACATTCAAGGGTTCCGCAATGTGACAGTGGACGCTCTATCTAGGTTTACACCTATAGAGTCAGAATGGTACCTTGACGCAGGATCGTTCTCCTTCATCTCGAGTCAAGTTCCAGAGCTGCTGATAGACCTCTTTGCGACAAAAGACAACAAGAAAATAGATCGTTATGTGTCCCCTTACGAGGAGCCGTCAGCGGAGGCAGTGGACGCTATGTCCCTGGACTGGAACAGATGGTCCAGTATCTATATGTTCCCTCCGCACAACCTCTTTTTGAAGGTCCTCGATAAGCTGAGATCCTTCAAAGGGAAAGCAGCAATAGTGGCCCACAAGTGGCCAAATAGCGTGTGGTTCCCTCTGGCATTGGAACCACGACTAAAATTCGTACCACTAACGGATCCATCCCTGTCTCAGAGAGTACAGAAGTCGACTGTCTTCGCTCCTTCACAGAAAACACGGAACCTACATCTCATGATTTTCTCTCCTTAACGATGAGAAAAAGATTCGGTGTTTAAAAGTCAGTTTAGACTTTTGGAGGAAACCAGAAGACATTATGAGGCTTCAAGAAAGAGATAGCTATCCTTTGTCAAGGCGAAGAAACCGAAAGAAATCCCGGCAGATTCCTATTTATCATTCTTCATTCACCTTCATGAGCAAGGTTTAGCAGCCAACACAATTCTGTTGTTCAAGCCTGCCTTGACAAGTCAGATACCATATGCCTTACATGTCGACCTTTCTTACGACGTTCTTAATGAACCAGCCCTCCAGCGCTTCCAAAGACCCTTTGCATGGTCATTAGATATGATTCCTCATTGTGTATAAATAATGAACAATGAGGAATGTGCTTAGAAGGTTTTGAATTTAAGTCATATTTCTGTTTGTACTCACTTTGGGGGCCAGAGTTATGAAATAGTGGCTCTCTCTAGAGAGGAAGGCTACATCCAGTTCTTGGAGGGAGAACTGAAACTATTTCCAGACCCAACGTTTCTTTCCAGGAACAAGCTACCCACCAACAGGTGGGGTCCCTAGAGAATCTGCCCTCTGAAGGTAGATGCATCTCTATGTTCAGTGGAGTGCCTAAAGGTCTATCTTCATAGAACTTCAGACTTTATGGGAGGACAGGTGTTCAGAAGAGAAACCCTGGGTTCAAAGTTATATATAACTATGGGCGAAATTCACCCGTGTTATTCGCAGAACGGATCCAGACAGTACACCCTTTAGTCATGATCCGAGGAAAGTTGCCTCTTCCATAAAATTTCCTTAATTTTATGGACTTTGAACATCCTTGTTTGCACACCGGCTGGTAGTCATCCAAGGCGTTCTTTATGTACGATGCAAAGCAAGTGGAGCAACTTATGAGATCTGTGGTAGCAGCAGGTAGAATTCTTTAACCTTCTGTTTTAAGTCTGCGAGGAACAGTGTAATTAATTTGGGACGATTAATTAAGAGGGTGCGCGTGTAATCACTGTATGTTACTACACGCTGAGCGATAGGCCACAAAGTGTCCTTACAAACTGTTCTATTGACGTCGGTAATCTATGGCATATACGGACACTTGTGCCAAGCGTTTTTTACGCTAGTGTATGTAAACAGTATACAGACTATATCATTATTATTAATAATTCAACTGAAGTGGCAAATCTGTTTCCTATTAGATGAAACAATATTTTCTGTTGACTGTTTTCCTTTATGCTTTTACGCATATTCCCCACTTTTTATAAATTCTATAAATGTTGATCTGATATGTACGTTTATTAAATTTAAATAAACTAATTCATCGTGAACCCTGCCCTGCGTCTTATTCGCCCACACTCATTTTATTAGAAATGTACTGAGCATTAAGATTAAAATATGGATATTTTTATTATGGTATGTCTTTCGAGACTGTTCCCTGATTCAAGCAAAAGTCCACTCACTCTAACCCTTCCTTGGAAGGGTTGACGTGGTACCCTAACGGGTTGGTGGCAAAGAGGCAAAATTTGTTTCTATGCGGATACAACCATTATCCAATAGTTTATAAGAGTAGTCACATTGGGGAAGGTGTCACAAATTCATTCTGACATTGGTGACTCTTATACAAACTTTGCTTTATAATATACAGGGCGAGACCACTATACAAGCTTGTCATTTTGTCATACATAAATTATTATGTACTCCTCGAGACTTTTCCAGAGTCTAGTACCACTCTTCCCTGTAGGGGGCAGGAAGCACTAACATAGTTCATGCTTAGATGAAATGATGTATGACGATAACATCATAGGTCTCTAGGTCTAGACGGACCAGGAAAATACTTTCTTGAGAGTACGGCACCGATTGAGAATCCACAAATACAGTAATGCTCTGGTAAACTTCCATCAGGACGACATGGCCTGAGCCCAAAAAACGGATTTTGAGCAAAGCGAAAAATCTATTTTTGGGCGAGGTAGCCATGTCGTCCTGATGGACCCGCCCTTCCTTTTATTGCAAAAGGGCCTGTTGACCCCTCCCTATATTACATTATCTGTCACACCTCGTATATCGCTACAAGGAATAAAGAGAGAGCTACCGCCTTCATCAGATACACACTGGAAACGGAATAGGAGAGATACCTTATGAACGGCTCTCTTTTCATTCTCGTTTCAGATTCTTGCCACTACCCCCCCCCCCCCCCCCCCCAAAGCGTTAATACTATTCTGGGCGAAGATAGCTATGTGACGTGTCAAGAATACGTCCTCTGATATTATGCGATATCCCTGTGAGATTATTTAGGGATATTCGCTCCGGGAGTTAGAATTCTGGATTCCTTAAGGTAAAATTTTCTGGGAATATCACTGTAGTCAAATATACCCTAGAAAGTTACCTAATAGGAACTTCCATCAGGACGACATGGCTACCTCACCCAAAAATAGATTTTTCGCTTCGCTCAAAATCCGTTATATATACATATATTTGAATATATATATATATATATATATATATATATATATATATATATATATATATATATATATATATATAGGTGTGCTTGTGTATATAAATATGTATATGATATATACATTATATATATACATAAGATTATATACATATATTTATATATGCAAACAAGAGAGCGAGCCTTGAAATCAGAAAGCATCATTAATCATCATAGCTTAAAAGTATTTTATATCATTAGCATCGATAAATAATCACACTGTTGTCCATTATCAAAATGTTTCCTGCATTAATATTTTAGCAATTTTCCACCAATGCTTTGAGGTGATTCATTACGCGGACGTCAGGTGTGAAATCCTGGAGTGCATCAGTCTAGCCATGAAGAAAATAAGTTTATTGAAATAGGCAAGGATCTAAATTATTCATATTCTTTATAAAATGCGTTCGTTTTTATATCTTTTATATAACTTTCGCACATTTTGCTTGTGTTTAGGTTTTAAATTTGGAATTCTGGAAAATATTTATTGTCTTACCCAAATTCGAAGATTTTATAGATTATGTATTCACTCGGCCCTATTGTTTGTTTATATATTTATTTATTTATTTATTTTTTTTTTGCTAGTTTGTGAGCAACTTTACAAAAAAAAAAAAAAAAAAAAAATACTGTACCGATTTTAACTAAACTTGGTAATAATATTGGGTATGCCCCAGGATGAATCTTTAACATTTAGGATGAAGTACATCAAAGTACAAATACGCAGTAGTACTTTAGAAATAATCGGAATGATGAATATAAGCAAATATTTTAGTTCATTTTTTGTGTGTGGAAAATATTACGCAAAACCTATTGACCCAATTTCAACGAAACTAGATAGACACGTTGGGTATGAACCAGGTAAGAAAATTTCACATTTTGAAGAAAATACATCGAAGTACAGCTGTTAAGTGGAGTTAAGAGTAAAATAAGACTGTTCTGCGTGGCTAAGGCATGCTCATAACTGAGTACGCCTATCCTTGTGTATATTTTGAAACTGTAAAAGGCAGTAAGAATTAACCGTAGTTTTTTGCTGGAACACAACTATGAAAAATGAAAAATGGACAGGTTTTCAGTGAGAGGGAAGAGCGATAACAACATACAAAAAAAAAAAAGAAAAAAAAATACCGTTACAATGTTTTCATTTCATCGTTCACGGTAGCTATATCAGTTAATTTCGTTTCTGTGATAACTTGTAAATCTTCTTTTGATAAACCAATTCATCTTGTGTCAATATACGATCAAGTGTCAAGAAGTTGCAAGAAAAAAAATCGAATGCATGTCAATGCAATAGATTGATCAGTTTAAAGAGAATTTGCAAAAACAAACCTTATAAACTTTTCTTCAAAAAAGGTTATATACAAGTTTCCTAAATCAGAAAATGGCTATAGTCACACCAGTTCTGAAAAATGTACTGGCCTATTTCAAATCTATCCTTTGTCTCAAAAGTGCTTGAATATGTAATTCTTGAACAACTAGTAAGCCACTTGGAAGTAATCGAAGCTTTGCTTGACAACCAATCTGCTTACAGAAAACTGTACTTTACGGAGACAGCCATCTGCTCTGTTGTAAATGATATGCTAGAAATGACGGATGAAAATAAATGTGGTATCTTAATACTGCCAGATCTCAGTGCTGCTTTTGATACAGTGGTGCATGAACTGCTACTAAATGATCTACGGTCCATCGGCGTTGAAGATCAAGCCTTCGAATACCTAAAAGGCTACTTGGTTGGTAGAAATTACCGTGTACAAATTGGAAACTCTCATTCATCATATGAACCCTTAAACAGGGGTGTACCCCAGGGGAGTGTACTTGGCCCAATCTTATTCTGCATCTATACTATTGGTCTATCGATAATGCTACAAAGGCATAGCGTGAAGTTTAAACTATTTGCAGATGACACACAATTTTACTTCCCCATAAATGATATACTGAAACTCTAAACCGAATCCTTGATAGTGTTAGAGAATGGATGACATTTAAACAACCAAAATTAAATGAGAACAAAACTAAATTCTTGGTGGTGGGCACGAGAAACAACCTGAGAAACTTAGGTGATATTCAAATGAACATAAATAATGACTAGGTGCCATAAAGTTATAGATCTAGTTGTATTTCTTGACTGTAACCTGTCTCTAAATGCCCAAATAAATAATGTAATAAAAAGTGTTGGCTATCATCTAAGAAATAT
>NC_090736.1:43300276-43317776 GCF_036898095.1 Palaemon carinicauda | reverse complement strand
TTTTACTTGACCTCAGTATTGTGATGGTACGTTTTACCTAATTTTAGTATTGTGATGGTACTTTTTACCTAACATCAGTATTGTGATGGTAGGTTTTATCTAACCTCAGTGTTGTGATGGTACGTTTTACCTAATCTCAGTCTTGTGATGGTTCGTTTTACCAAACCTCAGTATTGTGATGGTACATTTTACCTAATCTCAGTATTGTGATGGTTCGTTCTACCTAACCTCAGTATTGTAATGCTACGTTTTACTTGACCTTAGTATTGTGATGGTACGTTTTACCTAATTTTAGTATTGTGATGGTACTTTTTACCTAACATCAGTATTGTGATGGTAGGTTTTACCTAACCTCATTATTATGATGGTACGTTTTACCTAACCTCATTATTATGATGGTACGTTTTACCTAACCTCAGTATTGTGATATTACGTTTTACCTAACCTCAGTATTACCTGACCTAAGTATTGTGATAGTACATTTTACTTAACCTCAGTATTGTGATGGTGCGTTTTACATAATCTCAGTTTTGTGATGGTACGTTTTACCTAACATCAGTATTGTGATGGTACATTTTACCTAACCTCAGTATTGTGATTGTACGTTCTACCTAACCTCAGTATTGTGATATTACGTTTTACCTAAATTTAGTATTACCTGACTTAAGAATTGTGATGGTACATTTTACCTAACCTCAGTATTGTGATGGTTCGTTTTACCTAACCTCAGTTTTGTGATGGTACGTTTTACCTAACATCAGTATTGTGATTGTACGTTCTACCTAACCTCAGTATTGTGAGGGTACGCTTAACCTAATCTCAGTGTTGTGATGGTTCGTTTCACCTAACCTTAGTATTGTGATGGTACATTCTACCTAATATCAGTATTGTGATGTTACGTTTTACCTAACCTCAGTATATTGATGGTACGTTTTACCTAATCTCAGTATTGTGATGGTTCGTTTTACCTAATCTCAGTATTGTGATGGTATGTTTTACCTCATCTCAGTATTGAGATGGTTTGTTTTACCTAATCTCAGTATTGTGATGGTATGTTTTACCTAATATCAGTATTGAGATGGTTTGTTTGACCTAACCTCAGTATTGTGAAGGTGTGTTTTACCTACTCTCAGTATTGTGATGGTTCGTTTCATCTAACCTCAGTATTGTGATGGTATGTTTTACCTAACATCAGTATTGTGATGGTACAATTCACCTAACCTTAAGTATTGTGATAAGAATAAAATCTGTGATAGGAATGTACAATATTATCTCTTGTTTCCATAAAAGGGTAAGATTATTTCTACTTATGATTATTAGAATTAAGTTCTTGAACGATGGTATGGATAGGAAAGGAGCAGCTATCTATTTAAATGGACATCAAACGATTATTTACTGAAGTAATTTGAATATGTACAAAGCAAACAAATTTCTCAGTAATGTCTTTCCATTCCCTCAGTGTCGATACTTGAGAAATATCTTATATTTTCATTAATTTCGGTAGTGACTCTTACTTTAGTGTTTTTTAAGCATCAAGAATTTTATCAAGTCCGTGTTATAATAAAGTACTTCTTTAAATACTGTTTAGAAAGAGAATAAGAAAAAAGAATGATTTTATATGAAATAATTACTTTGTTGCAAGGAAAAACTTTGATGATGGCATAACAACATCTCAATCCAACCTCAACTAGAGGGACACTCATTAGAGTGCAGACCACTGCCGCAGCACCTTATTTCTGGACCTTTTGCGTGACCTTGACCTTGACCTTTGACCTTGACTTTGGCTTGTTGAGAAAGTCTTTTGAGATTTTTGGTGATCAATCTATTCTGAAGAAATGTTTTCATTCTCTCTTTCTACCTTGTTCCGAGTATTGTTCTGTCTAGTCTTCAGCTGCTGATTCTCATCCTAATTTGTTGGACAAGAACTTACGGTCTGTACCAACCGTGTGTCAGACGATCCTACATAGTAACGACATTTCTCTTTTTTGTATATAGTCTCCTTTGTATCTTCGCTCTCCCCTCGCACTTATAGGGACCTGAATAAACATGTCTGTTTTTCTCACCATTAACTGTTAACAGAAACCGTTGTTGGTTGAACAGGAAACAGCCTGTTATATGTTATGGCCTTTTTGCCCGCAATTGATGTATATATAAACTGATGTTCTGTAATAAAAGTTACTCAGTTGCTTTCATCCTGCCTTATAGTCACAACCTTCTCTCGGCCCGTCACATTGGTGACCCCGGAGTGACTCGCTCCTCCCGCCTCCCCCCATCCCGCCCCTCACTGTTACTATGACGCCCTCAAAACATACCTTCTGCAGCAGTACTCTCCGTCGCCAGCCGCCTGTATAGCAAAGCTTTTTCAGCTCTCTCAACGACCGTTGGGGGACCAAAGGGCTTCCCTCGCCCTCAGGGGAAATGACCAGTATCACTCTCCTGCAACCGGCCGCAGACGGCTCTCTTCGTGAAGTGAACCTACTTCGTGCCCTTTGGGTAAGCCGTTTACCCAAACCTGTACGCGCTGCCATACCCGATGCCGGTAGTTTACCCATAAAAGACTTGATGACCAAAGCCGATGCCCTTATGGACTGCCACTTCACGACCTTCAAGACCTCCATCAACCCCTCCACTCCTGACGAAGAGGATACCTATTCAATGTCAACCGAAGCCGACGTGAATGCCGTAGGACACACACGTGTATGAACGCCGTAGGACACACACGCCTATGAATGCCGTAGAACACAGGCATATGAATGCCGTAGGACACACACGTCTACCCCGTGACGAGCCGGAGCGGCGACAAAGCCACCCATCATCCACCACCCGCTAGCGCCCCAACCAACGACTTCTACAGCCACTCACTGCCGCCCCTCGGCCGCAGTTTTGCTACTACCGCTCCAGATTCGTGGCTGCCGCAAAGAAATGTACAGTATGTTATTTTTAGTGGGGGAGCCATGTACCAACCGCGTGTCACACGATTGACATAGTAACGACATTTCTCTTTTTTGTATATAGTCTCCTTTGTATCTTCACTCTCCCCTCTCACTGATGGGAACCTGAATAAACATATCTGTTTTTCTCACCGTTAATTGTTAACATAAACTATTGTTGGTTGAAAAAGAAACAGCCTGTTATATGTTATGGCCTTTTTGCCTGCAATTGATGTATATATAAACTGATGTTCTGTAATAAAAGATACTCAGTTGCTTTCATCCTGCCTTTGAGTCACAACCTTCTCTTGGCCCGTCACATTGGTGACCCCGGAGTGACTCGCTCCTCCCGCCTCACCGCCCCCCCCTCCATCCCCTCACTGTTACTATGACACCCTCAAAACATACCTTCTGCAACAGTACTCTCCGTCGCCAGCCACCTGTATAGCTAAGCTTTTTCAGCTCTCTCAACAACCATTGGGAGACCAAAGGGCTTCACTCACCCTCAGGGAAATGACCAGTATCACTCGCCTTCAACCTGCCGCAGATGGCTCTCCTCGTGAGGTGAACCTACTTTGTGCACTTTGGGTAAGCCATTTACCCGATCTTGTATGCGCTGCCATACCCGATGTCGGTTGTTTACCCATAAAAGACTTGATGACCAAAGCCGACGCCCTTATGGACAGCCACTTCACGACCTTCAAGACCTCCATCAACCCCTCCACTCCTGACGAAGAGGATACTTATTCAACGTCAACCAAAGCTGACATGAATGCTGTAGGACACCCACGCCTATGAATGCCGTAGGACACACACGCCAATGTATGCAGTAGGACACACGCCTATGAATGCCATAGGACACACACGCCTACCCCGTGACAAAGTAACAACATATCTCTTTTTTGTATATAGTCTCATTTGTCTCTTCGCTCTCCCCTCGCACTGATAGGGACCTGAATAAATATGTCTGTTTTCTTCACCGTTAACTGTTAACAGAAACTGTTGTTGGTTGAACAGGAAACAGCCTGTTATATGTTATGGCCTTTTTGCCCACAGTTGATGTATATATAAACTAATGTTCTGTAATAAGAGTCCCAACCTTCTCTCGGCCCGTCACAGTCTATTAAATTTCTTATTCCTGATCTAAATATTAATCTTTGGCCCCGTCGTTCAATTAGTTCATCATGCATGTTGTATAAGCTTTTTCATAATTCTGACCATCCTTTACATGCAGATCTTCCTGGACAGTTCCATCCTGTTCGTAATACTAGGCATGCAGTTAATTCTAATAGTCAGGCCTTCTCCATCATGAGACTCAGCACTACACAGTATTCTACAGTAGAAGTTTATTCCAGCTGTGACCAAGTTGTGGAATGATCTTCCCTATCAGGTAGTTGAATCAGTAGAACTTCATAAGTTCAAACTTGTAAGAAAATATTTTTATTTTGAACAGGCTGACATAAATCTTTTTATAGTCTTTGTATGAATGATCTGTTTTAATTTTGTTAAACTTCTTTAAGATATTTTATTTTAATTGTTCATTACTTCTTATATCGTTTATTTCCTTTTTTCCTTTCCTCCTGGGCTATTTTTCCCTGTTGGATCCCTTGGGCTTGCAGCATCTTGCTTTTCCAACTAGGAAATAATAATAATAATAATAATAATAATAATAATGATAATAATAATAATAATAATAATAATAATAATAATGATAATAATAATAATAATAATAATAATGTCCAAACTTATGGCTGATTAGCGTGAATAGGACATTTTGTTTAACTGTGATCTTGACCTTCCAAAATTTAATAATTTCCAAGTTTTTATATAACACTTAATCCCTGAAAGTTTCATTACACTACGATTAGAACTGTGGCCTGGAAACTGTTCACAAACATACATATACACACAAACAAATACACAAACAGGGGCGAAAACATAACCTCCTTCCAATTTCGTTGGTGGAGATAATATTGATAAATATAAACAAATTGAAATATAACAAAAGCTAATAACCATCGCAACCTCTTCAATCTTTACAAACGTTGTATCTGCTCTTTATAAATCTCCATATATTAGATATTCATAAAACTATAATATACAAAAGAATCGCAAAAACTAAACCTCCGAGGACACACACTTCACCGAGGAGGGATGTTTGATATCAAACGTTGAGGCTGAGCTTTTGAAAGAGAGTTTGGTACGCTTGACCAGAGAACCAAAATCAAAGAGGTATATTTCCTGGACCATCGCTCGTCGATTGTCAAATTTTCTGTGTATATTTACAAAGGATAATGCGAATATCTTTATACCAACAGACAGATGGACTGATACATCGTAAAACGTAAGGGCTTTTCCGTAATGCATTCTCTCTCTCTCTCTCTCTCTCTCTCTCTCTCTCTCTCTCTCTCTCTCTCTCTCTCTCTCTCTCTCTCTTTCTAAAACAGTCATGTCAATTATGTTATAAGTAATTAAATGGGCGTTTGTGTGGGTTTTTATGAATTGGTGTAAGAGGCTCTCCTCTACTGATAAAAAATTTTTTTTGGTTTGAATAACAAATGTAAAATCAATGTATTTGTCATTTTACAATTTACTTCAATAGAAAAGTATGTTTCCTTTCTACTTAATATTAAGATCACATAAAAAGTATTAAATGGGCTTATGCAAACTATGGCTCATTTTAACCAAACTAAACCAATCCGTTTAAATTATTCGACCTTGACTTGCTTCAGTCCAGTTTACAGTATATAATTTCCCCTTTGTTAGACTTTCCATCGTCTGCTCATCCTTACCTGTTGGCTAGTTTATACTTTAATCTCTTGTTTGCTATCAGTCATACACATATTCAATGTTACTGATATGTCTTCTCTCCACTGCTCCTTCCTACATTCTTCATACGGTGAAATTTCTAGTTTCAAATGGTGCTTAAAGAAGATATGCGCATCGTACATTTATCAATAATCCCTTTTTTTTTTTTTTTTTTTTTTTTTTTTTTTTTTTTTTTTTTTTACAAGAGATTACCGCTTTATTTGAAATGAATAAAGTCTCGCACCACACCAGTTCTTCAGTAGAGTGACACTCTCTTCTTACATTGTCCTAATTAATAACTACCACTTCCGTCAATTTTCAGGTTTGTTTCATTTAAATCAATGTTACACAATTTTTTCTCTAAGTTCTGCCCACCCATATCTTCATGCCAACAACTTCAACTGGAAAAAGATGTAAAGATTCATTACTTGATATTTCGATTACTGATTCCTCAATGTTATTAACGTACAAGCGGGCATGATTGAAATAAGGATTATGATTTCATAATTAATTAAATTCCTATCTATAATTATCTTGACAATGCAGTCACTTTATGACAGCAGAAATAACGGTAAGTTATTCTGTATAATTTATGATCGCTATTATCTTAACACTCCTTGAGCCAGACCTGTAGATTCTTTCTCAAGGAGAGAGAATTGGAGGAAACAATACTCAAAGTTTATCATCTTCTTGAAGTATATCCATCAGCTGTAAAACAAGACAGAATTATTGGAAATCGATTAATGAAAGGTAAACAAAGAAAGATAAAAAACAAAACTACAATGTAATACTAAAATGCTAACACAAACAATGGTATTTCATTAGATTTATAAAAGTTCTTGTGATTTTAAAAACAAAACTGAAATTTAAAAGACATATCTCTGAATATTTCAGATATGAGTCGAGGCATCCTCTAGGTGTTTGAGAGAAAATACTTGATGAGAATTCCAAGACTGGACCTCAAAGGCATTACTCCATCTCAGAAGGCCTGAAACAGCTGACGAGCTGGTAAGTACCCATGAACAATGAGTATGTAGGCCTACTTGATTCAAAAACGCCAATGAGCAACCCCCCTCCCCCCACCTTGATATAGCATTTTGCCTCCGATATAGAATCGATTGACTACAATCGGCCTTTTTTTGTCGACACAAACCTTAATTATTCTATTAAATGGAAGGCACAATTCCATGATCTGCATTGATATCTAATCCTTTTGATCAATCTAGAGTGATTCTCTGAGGATGGCAGGTTTATCCTTGCCAAGATTCTTGGGCAGGATGTGTTGTAGTATGCTAGCGGTATTTTTAGATTTATTTCAGAAGCATGTCATCTGAAAGTTATTTAATCTTTATAAGGACATCTTCGATTTTATGATTTGAAATTGAATTTCCTCTTATTATATATTTATGACAAACGATATCATCGTCAATGACCTTCGATATCAGGATGCCGGAAAACTCAAAATCAATCAACATCTTGACCAAACTACCAATCCTTCAGGTTTCGACTCTAATTTTTTTTTTTCTTAATCTGGTTTCCGAATGATTCGAAGTTGCTGTTTCCATCTCGCTTATTTCTGGTGATGATTAATGCTGTTGTAAGTGCTGGTAGCTGACCATAAGGAAACAGACTCAACTAAACTTCCTGGCCTAAAGCTTCACGGTTTCACGAGGCGGGGAACCCTGATGATATCCATTGCATCGTCAGACGAATAATCTATTCTGGTCAACAGCATTTGTGCCAAGTAAAGTAATAAAAGAAACAGAGCATACAAAATCTATATTAGTTTATAACAACACCGTATTTTTAGTAACCTGCTTTGTGACCCAAGTAAATCTTTTGTCGCACACGAAAATAGTCAGAAATGTGATAGCCTATTGGAAAAGTCCCTGCCTGGCATCTGCTAGACTGGCCAGGTGTCCGAGACCCACTCAAGCTCGATAGTTTCTTGTAGTGTCTGCAACTTCACCATCCTTGTGAGCTAGGGATAAGGGGTTTGAGGGAGATTATAGGTCTATCTGTTGAATCATCAGCAGCCATTGCCTGGCCCTCCCTGGTCCTAGCGTTGGTGGAGAGAGGGCTTAGGCGCTAATCATATGTGTATATGGTCAGTCTTTAGGGAAATGTCCTACTAGCCAGAGCATTGTCAATTACCTTTGCCACTGCCATTCATGAGTGACCTTTAAACCTTTAAGTGTTGGGTTACAAAGTATGTTGAAGGAGAAGACACGGTGCAACTGGCACAAGCTGATGAAAGACGTTCCATTTCAAGACAAGTTCAATTCTTGATCCAAAATTAGTGTCATGGTCGTTTAAGGTTCGGAGTTGGGAGCTGTCTGGCCCACTTTATTCTAAGAGAGGAGAGACGCAACAATAATCTCCGAGTTAAATTCCTTTTCCAAAGTTAATTCAGTGATAAGATAGATTTATTAAGGTTTGGGAGAGTCGTTTGTCAGGGAAAATTGTATGGCAAATTAAGTTCCCCGTAGAGTATGTGTATTTAGATGCTAAGTAAGCTGGTATTTACCCAACTGCTATATGACTAATAGAAGTCCGTTCATATTAATAGTGTTTGCATGAAAGATATGTTATTCTAAAATTAAAATATTTATATATCTTTATTTGGTTCATGCATATGAGTCTTCTATCACCAAGAAAAAGGTTAAAAAATACTGTGATAAGAACATCAAAGATAAAAATATATGTGATAAGCTAATAGCCATCCTAATTTATACTGAATAACTTATCCGTTATTTTTTTTTTTTTTATCATAAAGTGAATTAGTGAATATATCGTCAAGATATTTATAGATAGCATTTTAATTAATGTGAAATCATAATCCTTTTCATCCCTTGAACTCTTGATATAGACGCTACTGATCACCGACATTTCAAGGTTATTAATATATAATTACCATATTAATTCGACCTGTTTGAACGCATCTAAATAAGTCATCTGATAATACGACCCTTTCTCTCAAATGGCTGAGGAAATCTGCTTGTCTTTCCGGATTGACATTCCAGATAGAAATCCAGTTATCCTCAAAAGAACCTCTTTGGTAACCGCCCCCCACTCCTTTCCAAACCAAAGGCCAATGAAGAGAAGCGTTAATCTCTTTGGCACCCCCTGCCCCTCCAAAAAAAAAGCCCCTTAAAGAGAAGCGTTAATCTAAAGTAAGATTCTCACTTTGTCACATATTTCAGTGACGAGTTTCGTCTATGTAAACAATTTGTAGGGATTTTGTGCTTGAAGATAATTGGTTATCTAGGGGAAAGGTTTGTTTAAAAAATAGAAGGGGAAATGTTTGACTGATAAACTAATCATATTTTCTTATTCGTATTGTAATGTTTGCTAATATACTTACTCAGCTATCGGACTGTTTCGCTATTCCTTCACCATCGTCTTAAAATTTCATCAATATCCGTTATACCTCCCTGAAATGGATGTTATTTATTAATGGATTGGGAGTGTCTAAGATGAGATTTTTGTGGTTAGATTTCAATCTCTTTTTCATTCCGTTAAAATGTATAATTTCTTTTTTATTGGGGTAACCTTTTCCTGGTTTATTTCCTGCTGCTAATTATATCCTTCGTAAGGGAAAGTGATTAATTGTTTCGTAATATTTCTTCAACTTTATTCCTACATGCTTTTTTCATTACGGTGGTAAAGTAGGCATATAAATGTGGATAATAATACAGGGTGTCCCATAAGTTTCCATACATGGGAAATATAAACATTCAAACCAAGTATTTAACCCAATCATCATAGCCAGGTAATTGACCCAATCATCCTTCAAACCATTTTATCTAAAAAAAAAAAAAAAAAAAAAAAAAAAAAAAGTTAGAACCATATACGTATGGAATGTATTATTTCTCCTTGTATGGAGACTTATGAGACACCTTGTATATCAAATACATCTAGGTAAAGTCACTGGTGATTTACTATATATATACTCGAAAATATTGGAGAATGAAACCACAAATGTTCTGGGCATATTGTTAATGATGAGACTGGTGGTAGCGTCCTTGCCTGGTGATTGCTGGACTGGGGTTCGAGTTCCGCTCAATCTCGTTAGTTCATTTGGTCGCAGCAACCTCACCGTCCTTGTGAGCTAAGGAGGGGGGGTTTGAGGGAGCCTATAGGTCTATCTGCTGAGTCATCAGCAGCCTTTGCCTGGTCCTCCTTGGTCCTAGCTTAGGTGGAGAGGGGCTCGGGCGCTGACCATATGTAATATGGTCGGTCTCTAGGGCATTGTCCTGTTTGATAGGGCAATATCACTGTCCCTAGCCTCTGCCATTCATGACCGGTCTTTAAACCTTTAAACGCAGAATTCCAAATGTATCGAAATCCTTTGGTCAAATGGAGTGATTTTGGTCCACCTCGATAATCATGAAGGAAAATGAAGGGAGAAAGAGAGAAAGGGATTATGCATAATATGCTTAGTGACCCTCTAAGTGATTACCATAATATCCTCATCGGATAATCATCAAAGAAAACTGGGAATCCTTCCGGTCAAAGGAGGAATAATTAATAATTATTAGAATAATTTCAGGTGATTTTCATATAAGGCTTCGTGTTACCATTTTGCCAGGCATAACATGGGATTATTTCTTCCCGCATTATGTATACCTTAAGACTCACTAATCAGTTGTTCCTTGTTTGTTTCCATTTAAAATTATTACTATCTTTTTCTTACTTTACATTGTCTAGCCGTCAAATCTTCAAAATCCGTTCTTTTATCAAATTTCAAATTAGATTATGTAAAGTTATTAAAAATGTTATTTCGAAAAGCGAAAAATAGATAAATATGTTAAATGCACTTTTTAATTGCATGATTCAGTGTCATCTCATTTGCTTTTAGGAAAGTAAAAAAAAAGTAGCCCGGATTGAACTTTACCAAATTATAAATCAAAATACTTATGGTCTTAGTATAGAATAAACACTTAGCTCTCCTGACCATAAAAAGAAATATTCATCCTTATTTCAATATTTGGTATTCATTTCAAATATAAAGAGCTAAGGAAATATTTCCCCAAATACATATTAAAGCTAAAGATATTTTCTCGATTACTAATGTCAATTAAAAGAATAGGCTTTTGCTTATTCCTTTAATTCACTAATGGAAATGTGAAAAATATAAATACTTATGTATATGATATTTTAAACATATCTAAAAGTACTACTTGGTTAATTTTATATGTTGAAAACATTATAGCAAAAAAATCGACGTATGGTATATTTAAAATCAAGAAAGCGCTATCAAGAAATTGCAAAAAAGAAAAAAAAAGATATTTTCCATTACAATCAACGACTACAGTAATACTTGCTTCTCCTTACATAACATCAGTATTCCTCTTGTAATATACGCACAAGAAACAGATATTTCTCAGGATAGTGACTATTTAAACTTATATACTTGGTACAACTGGACACAGGAATTCTTGGTACACCACTACACCCTTACTGCGCGGCGAGTTCTTGTGTTTTTCCTATCCCACCATCTCTGCTGGCTCTCCTTACACTATTTTTCTTATTACTTGCCGCGAAGTAAGGGTGTAACAGGGTGCTATTCGGAGCAATATGTACCAGGGACTCATGTGTCCAACTGTACATTACTTGTTTTAAAAACCGATGAGGAGAGGGACGTCAAATTCAAAAATATTCGAGATTGAATATGAGTGATAATCGACGTTGTCGTAATCTTATTTGTAAGTTATGATAATAATCAATAGATAACGAGTGGGGAGAAGAGGGAAAGCATAACCTACTTTCGCTTCTGTCAATATCATTAATATAGCAATTTTCAGGTGATTTGACAAAACTTCTTTTTTTATGTTAATGTGTTAGGACTTTTTTATCACTTTCCATAACTGATAGGGAAATTGATATGCAACGCTAAACATAGCAATGTTATGTGAGCTTGTTTTCCACCAGGATATAGGGTTATTGCCTTAAATATCACAAAACTGTATACGTTTTTGGGGATTTCCTTCCAATACAGTTGAATAAAAGCGGTAATTTATGGCCCAATTATAAGTTTTGATTGCAGGGTTCAACTATATCTGGCACTGTTCAAACAATCATAATATTTATATTACCAATTGGGAAGATGATGGTGTACGGGGCCAGTATAGTGGAGAGGATACCTGACAAAATAGTTAATTTTATGATACAAGCATAAAACTTTGCACAAAGCTACTTTGTGATGTTCTTAAAGAAATAAAACTGTGAGGCACTCAATTTTTTCACTTTTCAAGATGGTCGCCACATTTTTTAAAATGGCGGACAACTCCCAATCCAGAATTTGACAAATTGACCATACGAAGTAATTTTGATGACCAGTGGCCTTGATTTGAGGTAAAACATCCATATGTACGTCAGTATTCACTGTAAATACAATATTGTGAAAATTCTGCAAAGCGCATGCACGAAATTAGACTGACAAAGTCATATTGATTCATGTATCTTCGTATGTACAGGTGGATAATGCTGGGCATTGCAATCCTGAACTATAGCACTTACAATTCCCTGTACAAATCCTTTTACATCTAAATTTTAAGAGCTGTTGACATGAAGCTGCTATTGGCTGCAAGCTGGTCCAATATGGCATCCAAAACATTGTCGTCTTTTTACCAACCCCAACTTTCAGGTGAAGGTAATTTCATAATGCGAACCCCATGTGTGCCCCGCTTGCAGTACAGCTCGCTTCATATGCTCTACTAATGCTGCCCTAGAGGGTGGGATGGCATTATAAGGCTTCCGTTTTCGTGCAAACAATTCAAACCTTGCTTCATCTGTAGGCGAACTAAGTCTTGTAAAAACCGCTGTTGCCTCAGGATAGACATTCCATGCCTGCCAGCACTTCTTACCTTTGCCAGCAAATGCAGACACTATCACTACCAGAGAAGGCGTAAAAAAATGGCAATCCTCTTGCTTTTGGCCCTAGTGATCTAGATATTTCATGTAAAGGGATCCATCTCAAATCCTTCCCTTTTCCAAAAACAATCCATAGACTTTCTATATTCAAGTCTGCAAACAATGAAACACCAATGACTACAATATCTGTATCAGAACTTACTATTAGGACACTCTGACTGCCGTTAACGGGCGCGTCTTTTGCATGAAGAAACATTCGAGTGTCGGCCTCTTCATGGTTACAAGGTGAAATCTGGGAAACATCTGTTTCGTTGTTTGAGGTAACATTCTCCTCTCGAGTAACAATAATGTCTGTTTCGTTGTTCATCACAGCAATTTTTGTCGGCAAGGAAAACAAACAGTTCCATTTTGTTTTCATCACATCTCAAAAATGTGTTCCACGATTTAGGGGGTCTACTGTTAGCGGTAACTTTTCTTCTTCCGCTTGTTCCGCGTTTTCGTCTAGTTTCACCTTTCAAGCTATTGTCATAATAAACATCAAACACGATGTCTATTCATCGGGGATTCCTCACACAATGCTGGGTGTTCGGCAAAATAACATCGTTGGCATATGCTCCTGGCTGTTTCGAGTTGACCAACGGAGCACCATCTATAATGAGAGTATCTACCTGTGGTGTGGTTGAAGGAACCTGCATATCAGTGTTCAGAATTCTCTTTTTCAATCTTTTTTGGTTTACTTTATTGCAGATGATGAAAAATCACTTAGTCTTTGTTCATATAGCAAACAAAGATCTGCCAGTTTGAAAACTATACCACCAGGATTGTATTATTAGCTCTGCAAACGCCAGTTTATCGCCAGAGTCGACTTTTTCTTGGTCCGTAGTTGTTTCAAGACCGTGTATCTTTCTTTGTCGCATAGAGCTGTTAAGCATTCTGGATGGTGCTTTAACTCCTGGGCTACGACATCACCTGATCTAAATTTTGCATGCAGCTCTTTATCTTATAATGTTTTTGCACAACGGTTAATTCTGTCATTGAGCTGCATTGTCATTGCTTCAGGAAGTTCTGATATGGGACTCTTTTTCACATAAAAAACATATCGCAACATCCATTTTACCTAGCTCTTGAGAGGTCTTTTTCTCGTATATTTACTTGAATCACTTTTATCATCACTGTCTGTCCACTTCTGATCTTCGTTTTCTAGCTCTATCAAGTTTAGTGTTGTTGAATTTTATTCTACACGAATGATGATACTGTGCATTATTCCTGATCACGGTTTCTTCTATTCCTTGACCATCATCAATTCGTCCAACATCTAAAGCAATGGGCATTTCATTTAGCTTTCTGAACTATAGAACATTCTTTGCTAATAAAATTTACCCCGATTCATTCTTGTCTGAGGTATCCTTGGGTGACATCAATGTTTCGCCTTTGTCTACCTGACAGAAAAAGCATTTAGTCCAATTAGTTTCCCTTTTCTCATTGGAAGATATTGACAAATGAAGTCTTTTTGACATTTAAAAATTAAATAACACAACATATATACAAAACAAAATTCTTCAGTTGAGATTAACTATCCTGAGTTTTTTTTAGCAACTACAGCACAAATTAGATACTTCGACAGTTGAAAGGCCGAGGGATTATCCTTTTACTACCTTCAACTTATAAATACACTTTACTGTATGGAATATGACTAGGTTCGATGCTGTTACCTCTACGCCTAGCCCGATCGTTCATCTAGCGCCATTTAACTCCTGTGCGATCTGTACACAATCCAAAGGACCAAAGCCCCGTCCTTCTTGACATAGCTTTCCCACGTTGGCACAGTCCCGTCAATTTGGGTACCACACCTTGACTATATATGGGGTGAGTCAAGGTGTACTTGGGAGACTTAATGAAGCTGACACTATACCCAATGCCGATTTTCACGGCAGCTAGTTGCACCAGTGTGCCCTGGTAGTGTAAGCAACTAGCTCGTTAAAATTTTAGGATCCCCTACTGTAGGCTAAATTGCCGGACCTTACCCATCCCTCCATTTAACAGTCTAAACCGGTTGACTCTATTGGCCTTGTGTTCCACCCCACTTCATCATCATTTCATGTTCATTTTATCATCCTTTCATGTTCATTTTATCCTTCATTTCATGTTTATTTCCCTGATATAGCCGAAGCCGTGCTGCTTGGGAGTAAATAAATAACCAGCTTTTTTCTACCGCCATTTTGTAAGAAACCCCAGGTGAGTTATAGGCAATATCAATGACACTATCAGAATGTAAAACTCGCAAATTTGTATAATTGAATTATCAAAGAAACTAATTTGGTAAAATATCAAGTTTAACTACCCAATTACTAGTAGAAAAATAATTTGGGTTAAATTTTGCGCATGCACACTTTAGAATTTGCGCGACATTGTATTTACAGTGACTATTGACATAAATATAGTGGTTTTCCTTCGAATCTAGGCCACTGGTCATCCAAAGTGCTTCATATGATTCACTTGTCAAAATCTTTCATGTGGAAAATAGGGGGTTTTGCCGCCATTTTAAAAATGTGGCGGCCATCTTGAAAAATTAAAAATTCGAGTGGCTCACAGTTTTATTTTCATAGGAACACCATAAAGAACCTTCATGCAAAGTTTGATGCTTGTATCATAAAATGAACTATTTTGGTAAAATTCTAAGGTTATCCGCCCTACTAGTATGGGATTCTTTTCGATCATTTCAATCCATCATTTGGATGTTTTATAAATTAAATCCTAGATAATATTTCTCCTGTTCTATCATTTCCTTCCGAGTGGCTTTTGATCACACCATGAAAACTGGCTTCTCACAAACCAAGCTTCTTATAAGCCAGCCTACACGAACACCTAGTTGCTTACTTGTAAACCTAGATATGTAAAAAGCCTGCTTCCTGTAACCTCTGTTACTTACAAACCCATCCACATACAAACCCGGTTACATGCAAACTGGGCTTGTAGAATCTAGCTACTTACAAACCCGGTTATATACAAACAGACTACCCACGTACCAACCCAGCTAACTCAGCTACATGCAAACGCTGCTGCTTATCAACCTCTTGCACCTGCAGTCTTCCTGACCCTCAGTCTATACCTTTACTTAATAAAAGTATTGCAATTGTATTTCAAGTTACATATTCTGTCGGAGATGGTGGAGAAGGATTGGACTGGATTGGTAACAGGAAATTAGCTGACCTAGAGCATTTTGATGATGCTTTCCTTGTAAGCAGAACACTGCAGGATTTGCAATGCTTGCTTACCCGATTGCATGAAATATCATGCGAAGTTGAGCTCAAGATGAATAGAAGAAAGACAGAGATGATGAGAACGGAGTATGCAATAGAAGATCAAATATCATTGGAAGGATTTTAGAATTGGCGTTTAGTGAAAGATTGAAAAAAAAAATCAGACAATGGCTCTGTGACGTAAAATTTTGAAATCAAATAGCCTGAAATCAGACAACCTGTATATAATAGTCCAGTGAAATCGGTATTACTACATGGATATGACAATGAAACAATCTCCAATAGATTTAGAAGATTTACGAGCGAAGCCCTCAGAAGGATATCAGGAGTTAAACGGCAGAATAGGATTAGAAATGAAACTATAAGAGAGATTACTCAAGTGCCTTATGTGGATAAGATCATGATGAGGGTTAGATGGAGATGGTTTGGGCATACTCTTCGCACTCCCTAAGAGATATTAGTTCAACAAACATTTAGCTGGGCTCCACAAGGCACTAGAAGAGTTGGAAGACCCAGGCCTACATGACTGAGGGCTATGAAGTGTGAAGTAGATGATGAATGGAGAAGTATTGAATTAAAAGCTCAAGATAGAGACAACTGGCAGATAGCCAGCTTTGAAGCAGCTTCGGCCCATAACTACGTATTTGACATAGTTCACAGCGTGGTTTAAATATGTGGTTTACAGGGAGCTGCATCAGTAACCAGCATATATATATATATATATATATATATATATATATATATATATATATATATATATATATATATATATATATATATATATATATATATATATATGTGTGTGTGTGTGTGTGTGTGTGTGTGTATGTGTGTGTATATGTGTGTGTATGTATATGTGCATGTTTTTGTAGAAGATACTGAAACTAGTTCTCCAAGAGCGAAAAATAATACTGAACCAAATCTCCCTTCCCTTTCCTTCTACAAGAGGGTGGAAGGGAATCTCCTTTCCTCTTCCCTCCATGTCTTAGAGCGTAGCATTAGCATCTGTATGATGAACTTAAGACCGAGCCCTGGGTCTTAAATATTCTCGAAGCCACTCGCTTCAGAGGCCTCATCATCATTTGAACTATTCCTGGCCGAATAAAATGATTGAACTTTTCCTTCCCAATATAAGATGAAGTTCATTTATTTGGACGTTTTTTTTTCGTTGAGAGAGAGAGAGAGAGAGAGAGAGAGAGAGAGAGAGAGAGAGAGAGAGAGAGAGAGAGAGATTCATGGTATCCATTGTTTTGGACACTACTCATTAAGCTTATCATCACAGTGTCACTGCCATGATTTTGTCTAACTGCTGTTCAAAGAAGAGTGAAACACACAAAGAAAAATCTTCTCTGGTCAAATCTCCTTTGTGTGATATTTATATTTCTCAATCTTCAATCTTCCAATATTTTTCATAATCTTATTAGGTACATTGAGATATTTACCTTATTATTTTGCCTTTCGTCAAAATAATATGATTTCCTGAGCCGCTGTCTATTGATGCTTTATAAGAGACTTCTAGTGGGCGAGTGGCTGTTAGATAGTAACAGATGGGCGAAATGAATGCAAGTGAGTTTTATTCAACAAGATATCGAGCCTATATACACACAGTTGAGAGCAAGAAAAACA
>NC_090736.1:43267776-43290276 GCF_036898095.1 Palaemon carinicauda | reverse complement strand
ACATCGGAGTTGCTTCTAACCATCTAGTGGAGCGGTCGACGATCATCAGGCGATATCTTGCAAAACCTGAAGGCGGAAGAGGTCCCACGACGTCCACGTGAAATGTGTTCGAATCGTCTTTTGGGTTGGGGAAAATCGCCGACTCCCAACTTAGTATGGTGGTTGACCTTACTTGTCTGGCAGTTCATGCAAGTTTTCACCCACTCACGGGCATCTTTCTTGATCCCTGGCCAGATGAATTTCTCGGATAGTGGGTGGGCTGGTGTGATAATCCGTGGATGATGTCGAAAATCTTCCTTCTACAGGAAGCAGGAATCCATGTGCAGGTGTCGCAGAGGATTGTTTCCCCGGCTGGGCCGAGGTGAATCTCCTTCATCTATAGCATTGATGTTGTGGTACGATAGTCCTGAGCCTCTGGGTCATTGTTATGTTCAACGGAGAGGTTGGCTTAGTCGATCCCCAAGTGGACTGCGTTGATCTCAATCCTGGGGAGGGTGTCGGTGAAGGGGTTCTTCTTTCTCGGTACGTAGCTAGTAGTGCAGCCAAATTCTGCGATGGCTGCTAGGTGTCGTTGTTGGTGAGAGAACCATGCGTCTGAAGACTTCGTGAAAGCGTGGATCAGAGGTACCTTCAAGCATGTATTTAAAGTGGCAGATGGTGAGGTAGACGGCGAGGAGCTCCTTGTACCTGGTTTCCACAGGTTTGAGTTTCTTGCTGAAGAAGGTCAAGGGGTGCGTGTAACCATTGACAATCTGTTCGAGGACCGCACCGCAAGCGACATTGCTGGCGTCGGTAGTCAACTTCAGGGGGGGCACTGTTGTCTAGGTACACCATAGTGGTGGCTTCAGCGAGGGTGGCCTTTGTCCTGTCAAAGGCGCGTTGCTGCAGGGGACCCCAGACGAGCTTCTTGGGTTTTCCCTTCAGGACGTCATTGAGGGGGGTCAGGATGTGGGCGATGTTGGGATGAAGCGACGGTAGTGGTTTACCATCCCCAAAAACTCCTTAATGTGCCAGATAATCGTTGGGGTTGGGAAGGATTTCACGGCGTCTACCTTGGTCGATGTGGGCTTCACGCCCGCTGCGGATATTTGATGTCCAAGGAAGTCCACCCTCTCAGCGCCAAATGTGCACTTGTCGAAGCGCACGATCAAACCGTTATCCTGAAGGCCTATCTGCACAGCATGGATGTGTCTCCAGTGTTCCCCTTTCATCATGAAGAAGATTAAGATGTCGTCCGCGTAGCGACACAGATAGGGAGGTCCCCCAGGATGCTGTCCATCAATTGCTGAAATGTGGCCCCAGCGTTGCATAGGCCGAAGGTTGAATGTGAGATGTAGGAGCCGAACGGCATTATGGTGGCGGTCTTAGGCAAGTCCTCTGGGACTACAGGAACCTGAAAGTATGATTTAAGAAGGTCCATTTTAGTAAAAATTTTTGCCCCATGGAGGGCACAGGTGAGCTCTTGCATGTTCGGCAGAGGGTAGTGGTCTGGCGATGTGATGAGGTTAAGGCGCCGGTAGTGACCACAGAGCCACCATGGCCCGTCCGGTTTCTTCACCATGTGGAGAGGAGATGCCCGAGGACTGGATGCCTTCTTGCATATGCCCATCCGTTCCATGTCTTTGAAGGCACGCTTTGCATCTCTCAGCTTCTCCAGTGGGAGGCGGCGGAACTCGTCGTGCGTGGGAGGTCCCGTCGTGTTGATGTGGTGGTAGACCCCATGCTTGTAGGGGGTGGCGACTGTTGAACTTTGGGCTTGAAAACGTTGGGGAACTCCTGAAGAAGGGCTGCGCAAGGCTGCACTACGACGGCGGATATGGGTGTGAAACCAGGACCAGCTCTCAGTGGCCGTGTTCGGTATGTCCTGGTGTCGATGAGGCGTTTCATGGCCACATCGACGAGTAGACCATCGTGAACCAGGAAGTCTGCATCAAGGAGGAGGTGTCTGACGTCTTCGATGGTGAAGGGCCAAGAGTAAGATCGGCCAATGATTGAGATTTTGAGCACTCTAGTCCCATAACACCGTATGGGAGATCCGTTAGCGGCGATGAGCGAGGGAGCATCACTGCTAGGCGCACGGTTTAGGTTTGCCGGTGAGGGAGGAAATGTTGACTGCATACAGCGGGTATCAACCATAAGCCTACGGCTGGATACAGCGTCGAGGATGTAGAATTCGATCTTTCTGCAATCTGCTACTGTGGCCACGGTCAAGGTCGGCGGTGGCTGGCGTCAAAGTTTCTTCGGGAACTTGCAGGGGGCCTTGTAATTGATTGCGATACCAAACTGCTGGTGGTGGAAGAACCAAATCGGGTTTGGTCTATGATTCTGCTGCATCGGTTGTAGAGGTTTCTTCATCGTCAGGGCGAGGATTTCGACGCCATCATCAGAGGGAGCCACCGAGGAGCCGAGGGATGAGCAGCTGAAGGAGGATGATGCGCCAAGCTTCGTATAACTTCTGTGCCGTCGACAGGAGGTTGTTCACCAGCAGGGCCGTTCATCAGCTAGGTTCTCACGTCCTGCGGAAGGCGTCGAAGGAATATTTAGGGAGATAGGCTTATCTCGCGTCGTCGTCCATTGGCATCGGTCTTGGGCAGCATGAGAAGTCCAACCAGTTCATCCCACACTTCTGCGGGGAAGGACACGTGTCGCCCATGGGTCTATTGCTGAGATCAAGGACCTCCTGTGCCCTTGCTGAAATGGAAAGTGAGTATATATTAATTAGTTTGGTTCGCAGGTCGTCGTAGGATGCCTGACCGGAGTGAGCGTCGAGCCATGGGGAAATCTTGTTAATCACCTCCTCAGGGATGGAGGTCAGGACGATGTCAGCTTTGGCACAGGGGTCATTTAACTTGGCCACCATGAAGAGTACGTCCACCCTCAGGAACCAGGAGACGTTGTAAAGCTGTGAGAACGGTGGCAGCTAGACTTTGGGTGCAGCTAATTGGTTGCTGGGCTCGGGCTGGGCGGTTTCGTCATAGTCCGTTGATGCATCGGGCCAACGGAGTGAGCTGATTATGTCAGATATACTCATTGTTACTGCCTCACGAAAAAGACAACTGAAGTGTGAGATAAAGCCAAAAGACGTTGTTAAACGTTAATGGCAAAAGAAGATACACGAAGGTAATGCAGCCGTAATTAGTCCGTTAATGGCAAGCCAAAACTACTGTTATAAACATCTCCGGGGTCACCAATTGTAAGGACAGCAAGACGAATTGAGAGAGACTGACGGTTTACTAAAGTTGCAACGATCACTAAGTTACAGAGTGCGGACGGAAAAGTAGCCCCGGAAGGGAAACTGCTCCAACCTCCAAAATCATTGTGGTTTTTACACGAGACAAATTATCAAACAATAAGGCAGTAGCCTAAGGAAATATACAATTATATACATTATAACAAAGCTCTCAAAGAGCGCAACATTGAGAAAAAAAGCCACTGCATGGAACAAATAATAAAATTACAGTTTGCAGAAGTGTGTCCAGGAGAAGAAAAAACACGGGGAAAACGATGTCCTTACAACTGTACTAATCATAAATACTAAGTGTTGAAAATAGAAAGATATAAAATCTAAAATCACGCATGCAAAATCATGAAAATCTTTGAAATTAGATGGCAGGGAGTCCAGTTGCTATCAGAAAGAGGTTCTTTACAGAGACTGCGGCCTTTTTGTCCTTGATAGAAATTCGTAATACTTCATTTTTCCTGTTTAATAGGAACACATGAGATATGTTATGCCTCCTATACCCGGTTTGTCCAAATTAGCGTACGTATTTCAGCTTTCAATTCATCATAGTGCAAGTGTGGGAGTTTTGCACCAGTCTCCCTGTCTGCCAATCCGAGAAAAAAAAAAACAGTTGAGGATGATGCTGTTGAAGAATCCAAGTAGGTCGACGGTAGGATTTCGACATCATTACAACCACACACACACACACACACATATATATATATATATATATATATATATATATATATATATATATATATATATATATATATATATATATATATATATATATATTTTTTTTTTTTTGGGGGGGGGGGCTCAAGCCATGTCGTCCTGATGGAAGTTCCTATTGGGTAGCTTCCTAGGGTATATTACAACTACGGCCAATATTCCCAGAGAATTTACCTTAAGGTACCAGAATTCTAACTCCTGGAGCGAATATCCCTCGTGAAAGGGATATCGCGACATATCAGAGGACGTATTCTTGACACGCCACATGGCAATCTGTACCCCGAACAGAGATTACGTATCGAAGGGGTCAATTGGCAGGAAACGAAATCGGGAAAGAAAAAGGGGGAGCCGCTCCCAAGGCTCCCTATTCTCCCGTTTCGTAAGCGTGCCTGGCGCCAACCCTGGCGCCATCTGTATTCCTTTTTGCGTAGCTTAACAACTCGGTGTTTTTTCCTGTGTTTCTCGCAAATCTTGGATTTATTCGACTTTTTCATGGCTTCTCCAACTTCACCGGCCTCCGATAAGTTAAGTACCATGTCTTTTATGTATAAATGTAGGCTCTTGGTAAATTTTTAAGTGATTAATAGGCTTAATCTTTGTTACAAGAGCCGTAGCCTACCGGAGGCGTCATGGACGCTGTCGCTCGCTAGGTATGAGTTTTAGTTAGCCAGAGCGACATTCCCGGTTGTTTTGCTTTAATAAATTTTAGCTATTTAGCGTTACATAGGATTTCCTTTCGTGCTTTAGTATTAATTTTGGCGAAGTATTCGCCAACTCTGGCCTACGCTAGGCCATGTAGCCTAGTCGTTTGGTCCTAGTACTTCATGCATGATTTTGTTTTTTCCGAGTGTATTAAAATTTTATTGAAGCTTTAGGCTGTTTTTTATACATTTAAGATTATGTTGAATATTTCCAAGATAGTATACGAGTGAGTTTCGGTGATTTAGGTAATCGATTCTCTTGGTGCCTAGGCTAAGTTGCTTATGGAGCCTTAGTATACTTTCTCATACTCCCCGGTTGCTGTCTTTTCTTCGGAGAAGGTATGAAATCCCTTTCCCTCTGTTTAAGCTTTGGGCTTATCCCTAAGTGGTTTATCTGAATTAACTTTCGATAAAACTATACTGGGGTGTTGCTGTACCTTCCTGTTCCAGTAAGTCTGGTTTCAGAGAGGGACAGAACAACAGAGTTTTTAGTCTGAAGTCTGTGTTTTTCTGGCTTGGGGTAGAGTCTCCCTCGCTGGCCTGACACAGACATAGGAGGCTTAGCCTCCTTAGGTCACTACCGAAGGTTTCTGTACGAGATGATTCCTTCTTTTGTGATCTAGCAGACTAGTCCTTGTTGCTGTTCTCGGGGGAGGATAAGATTCTTTCCCTGGGAGTAGCAACACCTTCCTTGCTTTGGTTCTCTGGGAGCTGGCAAGTATTGCTGGCCTCCCTCCTTGGATCACCCTTAGGCTAAGATGAGTTTTCTTGGCTGCAGGTGATCCTTCACTAAAGCAAGGTTGGTAGGACCCTCTTTTGTCCCTTCCCCCTCTATCTCCGTAATGGCCTAGCCATTACAGTACTGTACGTCATTCCACATCTGCACCTAGAATAGGTTAGGATGTGGAATTGACTCAGTCCCTTGCCAGCCGGCAGAGCTGCCGGCCGGCAAGGGTCTTCTGCTTTGAGTGCTGCCCGGACCTCCCTTGGTCCCTCATCCATGCCTGCCTGTAGAGCCAGACGGCATTGGTCAGGAAGCCTGAATTAGATTCTCCCCTTCCTTTTATGCACTCTTTCGGATTGCCGGGCTTGGAGGTAGTGTACACTCTTATCCCGGCATCCATTCTGTTTTTCTTCTAGTGCTGTACCCGACCCGGCTGCCGGCCTATGAGGCCAGCAGCTGGGCAGTCGTAGTCCTCTGGTTCTTTTGCTGCCGGCCGGCATCGGTTGTTTACCTTGCCGGCCGGCTAATGTCAGCCCTTGTCTGCCGGTCGCTATTAGCAGTGGCCGGCAGCCGGGTACTACCTTGTGTAGTTGCCGGCCGGCAGTCATTGCCGGCCGACATTGGCCATTGCCGGCCGGCACATGCATTTGAACCAGAGTTCTGCCGCCTTATAGCTGTTAAGTAGTATACTTTAAAGCTAGTTATGGTGTGTTGCCGGCCGGCACATAACCTTCTATACTGTACCAGTATTCTTTAGTATAGCATATACTGTAAGAAGAAAACTATAGTATAGTATAGTATAGTATACTTTTGTGTTGTCTTGCATAGCCCTTTGCTGTTGCCTTACAGATAAGAAAGTGAGTTCTTTCTTGTCTATTATCCAGGCTTTTAAAATCATTGCTTAGGTGTGAGCTACACCTATTTCGTCTGGAAACTTTTCATTGGTTATTCTAGAAGAGATTAACCATACGATTTTATTATCTGGAAGGCTGCAGCAATTGGTTGTGAAGGAAACACAAATGTGTCTTTCCTTTCTGAATTGTTATGCTAAACTGTGCATATCCAGTGATACGTAGTTCACTTGATACTCATGGAAATTTCTTCGATTTACAGGAGGACCCTCCGAAGTGCGGAAGTGTTTTCTGCAACGTCCGCAGTAAGAACCTCTGCGGACATGAGTTTTGTAGGAGGCACGCAGCATGCGCTGTCTCCAAAGGTGATCTCCAGTATTGGGACCCTCAGGTATGCACTGTGTGCACTAACCTGATTACTGAGGCCTTTGATTCCCCTAGGACGGCGGAATCAAGGGATATAGCAAGGGAGAAGCTTCGTACCTGGGTACGGGGCTTCCAGAAGAACACCTCTGGACCTTATCTTCCAAGTGAGAAGATGAGGGCGTATCTATTCCCTAAGGCATCAGCTGATGCGGTGATTCCCCAGCCTCAAGAGGAGATCCCCAAGTTCAGACCCAAGTGGATGCTGAAGTTTCGGTCGCGTTGCAAGACATCCAGTTGGATGACAGGATGTCTGATGTGGACGAACGTCTGGAGGAAGACCTCCTGGCAGGAGGCCAGGATGAAGCTCAAGCCCCAGACAGTGTAGAGGAAGAAGCCGACGAGGTGTCGGCTACTCCGGTTCAGATCCCGGAGCCTATTCCCTCAACATCATCCGCTCTCCCAGTAGAGCTGGGACAAGCCCTGTCCTCCATTGTTGGAATGATCCAACAAATGCAGAAGGAGAATAAGGAGAAGGCGGCTGCAATGGAACTGCGGATGCAGAGCCTTGCAGCATCACATGGGCCCCAGAAAAGGCTCAATGTGATAGACCTTCCCTTGTGCTCAGACATTAACCCATGGAGGTATGCTGAGCACATGCCGATGACGACTGGTAAGATCGTCATCTCGGATAAGTTGGGTTCAGTTCCCCTAGAGGAGGTGGAATTCTGGCCCAGCAAGGCGTCATATCCGGACTGTTACGTCCGGCTGAGGAAGGAACCAGCTTCAAAGGAGGAGACAGAGCCGAAGGAGGTCATAGTGATGGACCATGCTAAGGCTCAAGCTTTGCTTTCATCCTCGATGAAAGAAAGGGGCTTCTCAAACACAAAGGTTGCTGCATTGAGCAAGAAGCTCCCTTCCTTTGTGTCTTCTCCTGCTAGAGCCTTCCCCTTTTTACAGAAAGGGTTTGCGGCTGTACTAAAAGCAGTCGAGGCCGGCAAGCCTTGCCCCTCCCTGGAGGAGTGTAAACCCTTGTCGCTGGCCCTGCCTATGGACCACAAAGACTGGAAGGACGTCCATCTTACGTTCTCAGTTGGGAAGTTGGAGGCTGATATTGCCGGACGTCAGTTCGGCGAGGACCTCCCTAAGCTGTCTGACTTTCTCTTGCGGAGAGAGCTCGAGACAAAAGAAAGACTGGCTGCCTCAATGTCTCTTCAGACTACTCTTGAGACGATGGCAAGTGACCCCAAGGTCCATGAAATGTTCATGGTAGTGGCCAAGACTCATCTGGTCACAGTGACGAAGGATCTTTATAGCTTCGTCAAGGCGAGGAGTGCTTGTAGGGAGTTCGTGTTCACCTCGGCTTCGGTGAGGCACGAGCCAAGGAAACTAATCTCCTCCAACATTTGGGGCAAAGACCTTTTCCCTACCGAATTGGTCAAAGAAGTTGTTGATAAGGCCGCCTTGGAGAATAGAAACCTTCTCCAGAAGTGGGGCCTGGCTAACAAAAGAAAGTCTTCCCCGGATGAGGGTCCTCAACCAAAGAGGAAGACTATGAGGATTAGGCTACCGTCTCAGCCAGCCAAGCCTCTTAGACAGCAACTGCAATTGCCATTGCCTTCAGTGCCCCAGATGGTGGCACAAACCCCGACCACTTTCCAGTGGGTACCCCAGGCTGTGTCGACACAGTCCACAGCATTCACCCCAACGTTCGAAGGGCAGTCTACTTCCTTTTGAGCAAAGCCTAGAGGAGCAGCCAGAGGCTCGTCTAGGGGCCCCTCAAGGGGAAGGGGATTCAGGGGTGGTCGCGGTCAGGGAGGCAAGACCTCAGGACGGCAGTCCAAGTGAGATGATGCTGGTAGGAGGGAGACTTCAGAATTTTCGGGATCGGTGGACCTTCGATCCCTGGGCCCACAGCCTACTAAAGAACGGACTGGGCTGGAGCTGGTACAGCACTCCACCGCCCGTGCCCTCGGTTTTTCCAACACTCCACCCCCGTTCTGGAGGAGTACGTTCAAGAACTGTTGGAGAAAAAAGTGATCCGAAGGGTGAAGTCCATCAAATTCCAAGGGAGGCTGTTTTGTGTTCCCAAGAAAGACTCAGTAAAGCTCAGAGTCATTCTGGACTTGTCGTCACTCAACAAGTTCATAGTGAATTGCAAATTCAAGATGCTAACACTGCAACACATAAGGACCTTACTGCCCAAGAGGGCATTTTCCGTCTCTATAGACTTGTCAGACGCCAATTGGCACGTTCCAATAAACCGTCGACTCTCCCCCTACCTAGGGTTCAGGCTACAACGAAGACTATACGCCTTCAGAGCCATGCCATTCGGGCTAAATATAGCCCCAAGGATTTTCACGAAGCTTGCGAGCGTAGCTCTCAAACAATTATGCCTAAAGGGAATTCAGGTAGTAGCCTACCTGGACGACTGGCTGGTGTGGGCAGCATCCGAGACAGATTGCTTGCAAGCTTCCAGTCAAGTGATCCAGTTCCTAGAGTATCTAGGCTTCAAGATCAACAGAAAAAAGTCTCGACTTTCTCCATCTCAAAAGTTTCAGTGGCTGGGAATCCACTGGGACCTAATGTCACACCGTTTCTCCATCCCGGCGAAGAAAAGGAAGGAGATAGCGGGTTCTGTCAAGAGACTTCTAGATTCCGAAAGGATATCAAGACGCGAACAGGAGAGGGTACTGGGCTCTCTCCAGTTTGCTTCGGTGACAGACCCAGTGCTAAGAGCACAGCTAAAGGATGCAACCGGAGTTTGGAGAAGTTATGCATCAAACGCGCGAAGAGATCTGAGAAGACCAGTTCCGCTTCGGCTACGTACTCTTCTCAGGCCTTGGTCCCAAGCCAGAAATCTAAAGAAGTCGGTTCTTCTTCAGCCACCTCCCCCGTCGGTGACGATTCACTCAGACGCCTCGAAGGAGGGATGGGGAGGTCACTCTCATCGGAAAAAAGTCCAGGGGACTTGGTCCAAGCTATTCAAGACCTTTCACATAAACTTTCTAGAAGCTATGGCAGTGCTCCTTACCTTAAAGAAAGTCTCCCCGCGTCACTCGATCCACATAAGGTTGGTGATGGACAGCGAGGTAGTTGGGAGATGCTTGAATTGACAAGGATCGAGGTCACCACCTCTCAACCAGGTGATGTTGGCCATCTTCCGATTGGCGGAAAAGAAGAAGTGGTACCTGTCGGCAGTTCACCTTCAAGGAGTCCGCAATGTGACAGCGGACGCTCTATCCAGGTTCACACCGATAGAGTCGAATGGTCCTTAGACGGAGGATCATTCTCCTTCATTCTGAATCAAGTCCCAGAACTGCAGATAGACCTCTTTGCGACGAAAGACAACAAGAAGTTGCCCCTGTACGTGTCCCCGTACGAGGACCACTTAGCGAAAGCAGTGGACGCGATGTCCCTCGACTGGAAAAGATGGTCCAGGATTTATCTGTTCCCTCCTCACAACCTTCTGTTGAGGGTCCTCAACAAACTGAGATACTTCAAGGGGGTAGGGGCAATAGTGGCCCACAAGTGGCCCACAAGTGGCCGAACAGCGTATGGTTCCCCCTGGCATTGGAACTGCGGCTGAAGTTTGTACTGCTATCAGATCCAGTTCTGACCCAGCGAGTCCAGAAGTCGACTGTCTGCGCTTCATTACAGAAAACCCAGACCCTGCAGCTCATGATTTTCTCTCCCTAGCGGTGAGAAAGCGTTTGGGGATTTCGAAAGCCAGCATAGACTTCCTAGAGGAATATAAGTGCAAATCTACTAGAAGGCAATATGAGTCATCTTGGAGAAAATGGGTGGCCTTTGTCGAGGCGAAGAATCAGCAGGAGATCTCGACAGACTTCTGCTTATCTTTCTTCATCCACCTCCATGGTCAAGGGTTGGCAGCTAACACGTTTTCGGCGTGTAAGTCTGCATTGATGAGACCCATTCTATATGCCTTCCAGGTCGACCTAGGTAACGAGATCTTTAATAAAGTTCCGAAAGCCTGCGCTAGGCTCAGACCTTCAGCACCTCCAAAGGCCATTTCATGGTCTTTAGACAAGGTTCTTCATTTCGCTTCTCTGTTGAGCAACGAGGAGTGTGCGTTAAAGGATTTGACACAAAAAGTTATTTTCCTATTTGCACTCGCGTCCAGGGCCAGGGTTAGTGAGATTGTAGCCCTCTCGAGAGAGGCAGGTCGTGTTCAGTTCCTGGATGGGGGAGAACTGAACCTGTTTCCAGATCCTACGTTTCTCGCCAAGAATGAGTTACCCACCAACAGGTGGGGTCCCTGGAGAATCTGCCCTCTGAAAGAAGATGCATCTCTATGTCCAGTAGAATGCCTAAAGGTCTATCTTCGTAGAACTTCAGACTTCAAGGGTGGTCAACTATTCAGGGGAGAAACGTCAGGCTCAAATTTATCTCTGAATCAACTCAGAGCGAAAATCACATATTTTATTCGCAGAGCGGATCCTGACAGTACACCCGCAGGTCACGATCCGAGGAAAGTTGCCTCAGCCTTAAATTTCTTTAATTGTATGGATTTTGAACATCTCCGTTCATACACTGGCTTGAAGTCTTCCAGAGTGTTCTTTCGCCACTATGCGAAGCAAGTAAAGGAACTAAAGAGATCTGTGGTAGCAGTGGGTCGCTTCGTTAACCCTACTGTTTAACTCTGCGAGGAACAGTGGTTTTAATTGGGACGATTAATTCCAGGGTGAGTGTGTAGTTACATACTGTACTACAAACTAAGTGAGGGCACTGAGTTGCCCACATAGACTGTTCCATTTCCAAAGGTGAACCTAGCATAAGTGCAGACATGTGTGCCGAGCGTTTCTAACGCTAATGAGATTGATTTGTAATACAGACTTTATGACTTTGATACCTCGGTATCTTAAAAGTGGCATTAATGTTTTTTCTCTTTCAGATGAACAAGTTCTGTTTACTATCATACTTATGCTTAAAGTTTTGGGTTATCCTCTTCTTATATATATATATATATATATATAATTGTTGTTAACCTGTCTATTTATTGTCTGTCAATAAACTTGTTCTTGAGAACCTTGCGTCTCCTTCACCTGTGTCAATTTATTGGTATAATTGAGCATTCATTCTATGTACCTTATCTGGGATAATTCTAATAGAATTGTTCCTTTATGCAAGCTATGTTGCATTGGTTTATGCTTTCCCTTAACGGGAGGACTCCGTCCCATAAAGGGACGGTGGCGGTTTTACAAGTTTCTTCCTATGCGGATATAAACCTTTGTCCAATACAAGTATTGTGCGGAGAACTGGTCGATATTTCATATTGACGCACGGGTTCCTTACAAACTATGCTTTACTTAATATAGGGTGGGACCACTATATTAGCTTGCCTGGTATTCATAAATAGGTATATATACTCTTCGAGACTTTTCCAGGGTCTAGTAGGACTCTTCCCTGTAGGGGGAGGAAGCTCTAACATGGTTATAGTTAGTTGAAAGGATGTATAACGGTAACATCTTAGGTCTCTAGGTCTAGTCGACCGGGGAAAAATTACCTCCGGGGAGTACGGCACGTTCTGAGAATCCACAGATACAGTAATGCTCTGGTATACTTCCATCAGGACGACATGGCTTGAGCCCAAAAAACGGATTTTGAGCGAAGCGAAAAATCTATTTTTGGGTGAGATGGCCATGTCGTCCTGATGGACCCGCCCTTCCCTTTCTATGAAAGGGCTGTAGGACCTCTCCCTACATACAGTATCTGTAGCACCTCGTGTACGCTACAAGGAATACAGATGGCGCCAGGGTTGGCGCCAGGCACGCTTACGAAACGGGAGAATAGGGAGCCTTGGGAGCGGCTCCCCCTTTTTCTTTCCCGGTTTCGTTTCCTGCCAATTGACCCCTTCGATACGTAATCTCTGTTCGGGGTGCAGATTGCCATGTGGCGTGTCAAGAATACGTCCTCTGATATGTCGCGATATCCCTTTCACGAGGGATATTCGCTCCAGGAGTTAGAATTCTGGTACCTTAAGGTAAATTCTCTGGGAATATTCGCCGTAGTTGTAATATACCCTAGGAAGCTACCCAATAGGAACTTCCATCAGGACGACATGGCCATCTCACCCAAAAATAGATTTTTCGCTTCGCTCAAAATCCGTTATATATATATATATATATATATATATATATATATATATATATATATATATATATATATATATATATATATATATATATATATATTGTGAGGATCACACACGCACATATAACCACATACGCGCATACGCGCGCGCACACACACACACACACACACACACACATATATATATATATGTATATATATATATATATATATATATATATATATATATATATATATATATATATATATATATATATATATATATATATATATATATATATATATATATATATTGTGAGCGATCTGGCAAGTTAGACACTTTCACCAATCCGCGTTGGCCAGCGTGTTGATGGAAACTGGGCAAACCCCGGACATGAATAATGACATGTCTGAGGCCTTTGTCCAACAGTAGACTAGAAACCGCTGCATTTGTTGTTGTTTATGTTGTTTTATGTATGATATATATATATATATATATATATATATATATATATATATTTATATATATATATATATATATATATATATATATATATATATATATATATATATGTATATATGTATAATATATATATATATATATATATATATATATATATATATATATATATATATATATATATATATTTATATATATGTATATATATATATATATATATATATATATATATATATATATATATATATATATATATATATCAAAGATATTATAACTCAATTATTGGAATGTTTGTTTCATCAGCAAGAAGAGCTTTATTCAATTCCAGTAGAGGCAACCTGTATGCCATAAGCTTACGAATATTGTATGTACTGACCTTGTAGTTAGGCGATATTACTAAATCGCATCTTTGATGAAGAATAGGAGCTAAAAGACTCAAATATAAAATTTTTCATTTGGCTTTAATGAAAAAGTTACCTCAAGAGACAGAGGATTATGGAACGCTCAATTTCATTCTAAAAATAAAATAGAAGCCTTGTAAGATTATTGCTCTCTCTCTCTCTCTCTCTCTCTCTCTCTCTCTCTCTCTCTCTCTCTCTCTCTCTCTCTCTCTCTCTCTCTCTCTCTCTCTCTAGTTAAGTGATGGCAAAATTCTAATACCAATCCAAAATACTTTAATTGGTCTCATTCGATTTTCTCATCGAATTGGCTCACTGATCTTGCAAAAGTCATCCTTGCTGACAATTAAAGAGGTAACACTGTTAACCATTGTACGACAGCAATTGAGGTCATTGACAAATGAAAGGGGGTGTAGCTTTTTTTCATTTCTATTAAAGAATTATCCTTGAGGGTCTGAAGGGAAAGAAAAATCCCTTGACAGTATTGTGTTTTCTATCTCTGAAATCTTTTTCATTAATTCTTCAATCTTTTTTTTAGACAGTTTTTTTTTTTTTTTCAGTTAGCAAGTGGTATTTTTCGTATGTTAGTAAGGAGTTCCTTTTGCACTTATGGACATGGAGATGGATAGGGCAAGAAGGAGGGGAAGGCTGTGTAAAGTTGAGATGGAAAGATAAAGTAGCATATGACATGCGGGAAAAAGGATTAAAAGAACAGGATGCCCAGGATAGAAGAAAATGGAGAAGGTTTACTCGAACCAACGACCCCATATAGAGATGGGTAAAGGCAGCAGTTATAGAAGAAGAAAAGATTCCACCTGGCAAATGTGCTTGTAGCACTATCCCTTTCAATTACCGTCCAATTTCCTTAACTCTCATACCATCTGAAATATTTTAAAAAATATTTCCAAAGCATTTGTATGGATATGCTGAAAATAATCATCAGTTCCATAGTCCTCAATGTGGCTTTTGTATGTTCCGTCTAGCTTATGATACCTTTTTAGTGATCTCTGGTGTTTTACAGAAATTCCTAGATTGTGATAATTAAGTTCCTATGATTAGTCTTGTCTTTGGTGTGCTTTCAACCGATTAATCATGAGGTGGGTAATTAGATAGTATTATGATTTAATTTGTAGCATATAGTTTGCAACGAGTCGTCGCTTATGGACCCCATAGTGATTATAGGACTATAATATTTGGGGTTTCTCTGGGTAGTCTTCTTGGCCCTTAACTTTTTATATTAGACACGCAATTGGGGTTTGGCCTTAAAAAACAAATGTGTTGCTTATACGGATAATGCAGCATTTTTTCATCGATCCCATAGGAAAATATATATATATATATATATATATATATATATATATATATATATATATATATATATATATATATATATATATATATATATATATATATATATATGTGTGTGTGTGTGTGTGTGTGTGTATGTGTATGTGTGTTTGCTGAACACGTTTATACAGATCTAACTAAAATTAGCGCAGTGTACAAAGTATGGTAGATGAAATTATCTGAATAAAGTTCAAAGTATGCTCTAAGTAGCCCGAGAACATAACAAATTTATAGTAAATCCTCCCAACCAAAAACCATTCATTAACCCTGAAGTTTCTTTCTTGGCCGAGGTATGTAATTTGTAACATCTAGTGAGTGGTAAGCAGAATGAGCTTCCGTCAATCACAATTAGTTTTATTGATGTTAGCTGTGGATATTTTCCGTTAAATTAAAAAAAAAGACGATGATATTGTTTAAGGTCATCAGAAATGGTTGTCGAAATGATAAGATCATTGCGAATCTCATATCCTTGAGTAGCCATTTCCATCATTCTAAATGTTATCACATTCAAATACTTTCATTAATGTTTGTATTAAAACGATGTTCTCGGATCAGATTCCATTCTTTAAACATTTTCCGTTGAGACCTAGCAACAGCTCATGCAATATAGGAAAGTTTTGACCCTGCAGAAAACCTTCAACTGAATTTTATAATGGGAAATTTATTTTTTCATAAAGTTTTCCACAATAATTGAGATTTTTCTCGTCTGGTGAAAATGTCGTGATCAAGATTTATCGGAAATTCAGTCTTTAAATATTTGATTAAACATCTGCTTTTTATACTTGAATTGGCGATTATAACAGACTTGACAAGAATGAAAAAAACTGAAGGATATGTTTGAATATTCTATCAGGGAAAATCCATGGAATGGTATCTTTTAATTCTTTTTCTTTGTATCTACAAATGAATTTAGTTTCTTATTACACTTACAATTTTTTTTTTATCTAATTTCTTTGCTTCTGTTTTACATTTTCTACCCTCTGAACCAACTAAGATCCCAATCAGTTTTCCAAGCTAATTCTCTCTAAAGGTTGGTTTAGAATAGAGTGGCCTTATACCAAAACAAGTTCATTCCTAAAGTGTGAAAAGCAGTTGGATAACAGATATGATGCTCCAGATTATTTTCTTAAAACAAAGGCAATGGGCCAATGTTTATTGATAAAATATAAGCCATGATGAAACTTAATCACTAGTGAGCTTTGGTACGGTTTGATTAAAAGACCATCAAGAAAACATAAAAGGCGTAGGAACCCGTTTTCCAATCTATTCATTATTTATTTTTTAAAGGTTTAAAGGTCACTCTTGAGTTGCAGAGGCAAGATACAGGACAATGTCCTAGAGACTGACCTTATATACTAAGCTCCCTTTCCAGGGAGGCCCAGACAATGGCTGCTAATGGCTCAGCAGGTAGACCTATAGGGTCCCCAAAATCATCCTCCCCTTCCCTAGCTCACAGCGATCTTGAGGTTGTAGACCCTACTGGAAGCTATCGAGCTTAAGCAGGTCTCGAACTCCCGTTCAGCAGATTGCCAAAAAAGGACGTTTCCAATAGTCAGTGTATGTCTTGCCAAATGAGTTTCGTATGTTACTCTAAGAAATATAAACAGGAATTCTAATACTCAGGCTTTCTCCATCATGAGATTCAATACTACACAGTATTCTAGAAGTTTTATTCCAGCTGTTACTAAGTTCTGGAATGATCTTCCTAATCGGGTAATTGAATCAGTAGAAGTTCAAACTTGCAACAAATGTTGAGCAGGCTGAAATAAGTCTTTTTTAGTTTATATATTAATTATTATGTTTTAAAGTTGTTAATGTTTTTGTTAAAAATTTTCTTAAATTTTTTATTACTTCTGATATCGTTTATTTATTGCCTTATTTCCTTTCTTCGCTGGGCTATTTTTCCCTGTTGGAGCCCTTGGATTTATAGCATCTTGCTTTTCCAACTTGGGCGTAGCTTTGCTAGTAATAATAATAATAACGAGAATTATTATTATTATTATTATTATTATTATTATTATTATTATTATTATTATTATTATTACATATTAATCAAAATTAAAGTAGCATAGAATTACTAGCTCCTGGATTCTACTTAAGAAACATAATTGTCAAGCAAAATCCTAATCACAGGACATAACGTTTGATAAAAGAAACTAATTCGTTGGTAGACTTGAACCACAATTAATAGCCCCTTATTTACCTATGGATTTCAAGAAGAATGTTCTCATCTATATAGAAAATCCTGACACTTTCAATAAACTTCAGCTGGATTTTAATCGAAGGTATTTTTTTTTTTTTTTTTTTTTTTTTTTTTTTTTTTTTACAATCTTTTCCCTGGTTTTTGTTTCTTTTGTAATGACAACGGTCATTTAGTCTCCTGGAAATTGCCAGAAGGTTCGTTCCTAACTTTTTTTTTTCCATTTACTATTTGATAGCTCTGACTTTTTAGCTTTGCCAGTTCAATCATTATTAATAGTAGCGTTCACAATAGAGACTATGTTGATGCCTTTTTATCGTGAAACAAGTTTCAAGAAAGCACTTTTTGTTTTAAGAAAGGTTTTTTAGATGATAAGTTTTTTATTGCATTTTTTCTTCGTTGGTGGGATTCACCTATTGACGCAAAAGGCCTCGGTTAGATTTCGCCAGTCGTCTCTATCTTGAGCTTTTAATTCAATACTTCTCCAATCATCATCTCCTACTTCAAGCTTCATAGTCCTCAGCCATATAGGCCTGGGTTTTCCAACTCTTCTAGTGCCTTGTGGATCCCAGTTGAACGTTTGGTGAACTAATCTCTCTTGGGGAGTACGAAGAGCATTCCCAAACCGTCGCCATCTACCCTTCACCATGATCTCATCCACACATGGCACTCGAGTAATTTCTCTTATAATTTCATATCTAATCCTGTTCTGCCATTTAACTCCCAATATCCTTCTGAGGGCTTTGTTCTCAAATCTACTAAATCGGTTGGAGATTGTTTCATTATCATACCACGAGTTATGTCCATAGGGTAACACCGATCTCACTAAACTGATATATAGTCTGATTTTTATATGTAATTTCAGGCGATTTGATTTCCTAATCTTACTTAATCTAGCCATTGTCTGATTTGCTTTTTTCAATCTTTCACTAAACTATATATATATATATATATATATATATATATATATATATATATATATATATATATATAAATATATATATATATATATATGTATGTATATATATATATATATATATATATATATATATATATATATATATATATATATATGTCTGTATATATATATATATATATATATATATATATATATATATATATATATATATATATATATATATATATATATATATATATGTATACAGTATATATATATATATATATATATATATATATATATATATATATATATATATATATATATATATATATGTGTGTGTGTGTGTGTGTGTGTGTGTGTGTGTCTGACGTGTATACTTCCACAAACGAAAAGGTGGTGTTATTCTTATAATAAAAAGGCCAAAATTATCATAGGACATAAGCGTTTCAATTGAAATTACTTTCATTTCTTTAGAACACAGAATTCCTTAATCTAGAGATAAGAATAAGAGTTGAACTGGGAGTTGCTATTGAATGAACCATCCTTCATTATTCAGAAGGCATCAGTAACCATTTACATGCTAATTGATCGTAATATGCAATTGAGGAACTTCTTCCTCGATCACTCTGAATCATGGTATGATCACAGCAAGTTCTCTTCACCAAGGCCTAATCACCTAATGACCGTTATTGACCCCCATCCAAACGAGCAATCATCAATCTCAATCTAATTGTCACAGCCAGTGTGCCAAGTAATTAACTACGGAAATCGATGGCCGCCATTAAATCCTTTACCCATTTATGAGGAATCTACTCCAACGGAGATGAGTTAAACTAAACTAGATAGAGTGGTGCCACTCTCTCTTTCGGAAAGATAGATTTTAGAATCTTCTTTTGTTTACAACTGCATGTTTTCCGCCGCAATAGCCTTTGACTAGACTGCGTCCCACCAATCGAAAGGCAAGCTAAGGTTTCACACTGAAATATTAGATTTTCATGATTGGTTTAAAACGCATACACAAACACTTTATATATATATATATATATATATATATATATATATATATATATATATATATATATATACTTATATATATATATATATATATATATATATATATATATATATATATATATAGATAGATAGATATATATATATACACACACATATATATATATATATATATATATATATATATATATATGTGTGTGTGTGTGTGTGTGTGTGTATGTATGTATGTATTTGTGTGTATTAGTGTATGTGTGTGTGTATGTGTGTGAAAGAAAGATAGAGGAAAGAGAATTCAGTTTTCGCCAATAAATTGACATGGCAGTGCTATGAAGAAATTTTATCATTGAAAGAGTAGTCCTTAGTGTACACTTATATCACTGCGTTACTTCAACAAAAGTCTCTTAGAAAGGGAGAATTCTTAACTAAGGTTGTAATGAAACTTGTTCTTGGTTGACATGGAAGGAGTTACAGAACAAGTTAACCTCATTTTGTCCTTCAGCTTAAACTTTGCAACTTGGATCTAGTTTACTATTGTGACTTTGTAAATATTTTATCATTCTAAAATTTTGATATTTGGTTCATTTAGAATCAGGTATACTTCAACTAAATTGATACAAAGACTGCAGTTAGTTGAGCAAGGTTAATTACTCTAATCGCACCATCTAGTAATTTTGATTGATTGATTGATTTGGGGTTTTCTGGAATTGTTAAGAAAACTTCATAGCCAGGATTATGAAAGATGCTATAGCCATGATTTAATTTAAATAGAAATATATAAAAAAAATCTTATTATACTATCATATGAATCAATAAAAGACTATTTTCATAGATCAACCACTTATAATGTTACGCCATTAATGTTCTACCATAATATTTCCCTTTCTGGGCATCTAGTTACCATCAAAGTAACACTTACATCAACCTTTCCTATACCTGATGTCGTTCTTGATTATAATTATTTCACTGGTTTCTTCCACTTGATATCGTCTTCGTTCATCTACAAAATTTATCCTGATTTAGTTAATGCCCCATTTTATGCATTATTTCATTTAAAGCGTCTTGATCATTTATGTAATTATTTACGCCAAGGTTAGGTTTTGTCTTGGTTTCTTGTCACCAACTTAACTAAAAAAGTTACGTATGAATTTTGATGAAAATTTACGAGTATGGGAGGAAAGTGATGGAAATGGAGGTACAGGGAACAAGAAGGAGAGGGAGACCAAAGGGAGGGTGGGTGGACTGTATCAAGGATGACCTTCGATCAAAGGGATTAACCGGTGATGAGGTGTGGGATAGAGGTAGATGGAGAAAGCTGACCAGAAACATCGACCCCACATAGAAGAAGAAGAAGAAGAAGAAGTGGTTAGAATTTGGCGGTGATACGGATTATCATCCGGATCCAGGATTTTTATTATATGGTACATTTATTCACAGTCAACATATGAAAGAGGGTACGCCTGGACCGTAGACTTGAATAAAAATGCTGATACTCTTCATTAGCGGAGGTATTGAAATCTCTGATTGTTCTTTCTAACTTCCTGACTAGTACAATGGTAACGTGTTCGCCTAGAATTAGCATGGCAGCAGATCGATTCAGCCGGGCACTGTTTACTCGGTAAGCCACTGCTTTGTTTGGACACCACAGAGGGGGTTTGGGCTTGTCCGGCTAACGTTCTGGTGAGTATCTATTGTGATGAAACTGGAACTGAACCCAGACACCCTTAATCATTACTCTTTACCCCTGAATAATCCCTCGTCTCTGACATGGTACACTTTTCTCTAAAAGCAAAATCTAACCGCTTCCAAAACATTACTGGTTTGATTCCATATTCAAATTAGTTTTGTTTTTGTCTTTCTTAGATTCGAATTGCATACAGATTTTTGCCATTTCTCATAAGCATTTTCCCAAACGTTAAGTAATAGAGGTTCGGCCTCACATGCAGAATCTAAGCTTACACTGCTTTCCCTAAAGGAAAAATGTTGTCCTATTTTTCTTATTTGCATGAACGTAAAAATTAATTGCATGGATACAAACAAAGTAAGTGATATATATATATATATATATATATATATATATATATATATATATATATATATATATATATATATATATAGATATAGATATATATATATATATATATATATATTTATATATATATATATATATATATATATATATATATATATATATATTTATAAATATATATATATATATATATATATATATATATATATATATATATATATATATATATATATATATACATGTATGCATATATGCATACCCTACATATACATATATATATATATATATATATATATATATATATATATATATATATATATATATATACACGTATGTATATATGCATACCCTATTTATACATATATATATATATATATATATATATATATATATATATATATATATATATATATATATACATATATATATATATATATATATATATATATATATATATATATATATATATATATATATATATATATATATATATATATATATATATGTATATATATATATATATATATATATATATTTATATATATATATATATATATATATATATATATATATATATATATACATATATATATCTATATCTATATATGTATGTATGCATATATATTTGTCTATATGATTGCATGTATATATATATATATATATATATATATATATATATATATATATATATATATATATATATATATACATATATATATATATATATATATATATATATATATATATATATATATATATATATATATTATATGTTCGTATATGAATCTATTTGCGCATACGCTTGTACGCGCGTGTGTCTTGGGTAGTGTAAACAATATTATAAGCATAAAAATCTAAAGTTACGTAACATTAATTAAGTTTTAAAGTATATTCTCAAACATTATGCACCATGTAACGAAACAACAGCTATACAACTAACAAAATTCCCTAACAATATGTATGTTGTTGATGACAAGCTGGTTATAAAACCACCAACACCAGATGTTGTGTAGCACACGGGCCAACCCTAATTGAATTTGGCCATGACGCGGTTTCCATCCCTAACCACAAATCGAGTAACCCGACGCCCAAATGAATTATTTCCATATTTCTGTGCATTTTTTTAACCCCCTAAGCAAATTTATTCTTTAAATTACGTTAAAAAAGTTTTCTATCAACACACATCATGGCATAAATATGTTTGGCCTTAAAGAAGTCTTTTATTGGTTTTTTCTTTCGGGATTTGGAAATTTGCTTTGGCACTTGGTATACGAAATTTATCCCTAGTTTTAGTGTGAAATTTCTCTCTCTCTCTCTCTCTCTCTCTCTCTCTCTCTCTCTCTCTCTCTCTCTCTCTCTCTCTCTTTATATATATACATACATACATACATACATATATATATATATATATATATATATATATATATATATATATATATATATATATATATATATATATATATATATATATAT
>NC_090736.1:43245276-43262776 GCF_036898095.1 Palaemon carinicauda | reverse complement strand
ATGTCTAACTTATTCTTGGATTCGTTTACTGTGTTATTATTCACTAAATCCGCTGGAAGTCAGTTCCATCTATTTGCTAGTTTGTATGTAAATAAATAAGAAATACTTCATCGACTGGAGAGAGAGAGAGAGAGAGAGAGAGAGAGAGAGAGAGAGAGAGAGAGAGAGAGAGAGAGAAAGAGCATATATTGTCAACCCAAGGTCCCAGGAGTATTGAATGATTTGGATGTACCACAATCAGGAGGATGGGGTGGTTGATCCCGGCCGAACTAGACCCATTTGGCTGATGAAGACTTCCAGCCATTCGAAGCCAGACGCCAGAGGAAGTGGAAATTCTTTACAAGTCACTGTCACCTACAATATCTAGTACATGACTTCTTCCAAGATGTCTGGAGGTTGCATGTTCCTCTCATTTATAAAAAAGGGGGTTGTGGCAGTCTATTGGAAACGTCCCTGGCTGGCGATCTGCCAGACTGGGGTTCGAGTCTCGCTCAAATTCAATACTTTCTTGTAGTGTATGCAATCTCATTATCCTTTGGAAGAGCCTATGGGTCTACCTGCTGAGTAATCAGCAGCCATTGCCCGCCCTTCCTGGCCCTAGTTTGGGAGGAGAGGTGGCTTGGGTGCTGAACATGTGTATATATAGACAGTCTCTAGAGCCGTTATTCTTGCTTGCAGAATAACCACAACTTTTATTTGTTTCTAAGTGTTTATTTCTATATTTCAATTTTACTGTTTTTGACTAATTTCTTGCTTGGTGAAATTTCACTGCCCCTTGTCTCTGCCATTTATGAGCGACTTTTAATTGCTCTTAGTATGTGCATGTATGTAAGCACATGCGCACATTAATGAATTAGGATATACACAGAAACTATCAGTAATATTTACAAATTTTGTTTATTTGATTTTATGAATTTTTGTATGATTACGTGTGTTAATTCAGCATCATATAATTCATCTTGATATCTCATTTTTGTCACCATTCCATTAGATCAGTGTTTCCTAACCTTTTCCAACCCTAGCATCCCCCGTTGTCATGTCTAAGCAGTCCAGCACCCCCTAATTATCTTAATCCTTAATATCCTATTACTAGGTAACTAGAAGGATAAAGGAATGTGAAGTGTACTGCTAGATCAATTTTATTTTTTTATTCCTTAAAACTAACACAAAATACCAATATTGTTTATAAAAGAAATTAAAAAAAAAAAACTAGAAAAAATGAAATTGCATGGATTTAAATATGTATAACTGGGTAATCAATGTAATATTTGCTATTGCTTATATGCAACTAGTTTCTCAATTCGAGGCTTTGTGTTGGCCAGAGCCACTCTCATATCATGAAGCAACCCAATTTGAAATCAGTTCCGGGCACTTGTTTTGATTTGGAGCATGGTGGAGAAAGCCTTTTCACAGAGGTAGGTAGTTGGAAATTGGATGATCATTTCCAGCGCTGCCTTTGCTAATCTAGGGTATGCTACCAACTGATCACACCAGAAACCTGACAGCGGTAGTGTGCGAAATTTTGTTTGACAACCCTGGTTCACCTGCAGATCAATAAGCTCCACCTTTAGGTTATCATCATCATCCATATCTACCAAGAAGGGCTGCTGTATCCATTCTGGAAATGAATGATCCATGGGAAAGTATTGTGCCATAGTGGTCTCTAGGAGTGAGAGGTGAGCAACAATATTTTCTACAAGCATTGGCTGGATTGTCTTGTCTCCATGTTTTTCAACCAGGATAGGAAAGCTTCCCACATTTCCTCCCTGGATTCAACGCTTCCACAGTGATAATTTCTTCTTGAAGGCTTCTACCTTCTCTGTACAATCAATATTATTAGCAAACATGCCTTGCATGGACAAGTTGAGATAATTCAGATGACCGAAAATGTCTGCCAGGTAGGAGAGGGAGAGAATGAAAATTTCGTCCTCAAAATTTTCAGCAAAATCACTCTGATACTCTCGGAGAAATATTGCAGGGTCTGCAATACGTGTCAGCATTTTTCTGCGGGAGAGCCATCGCACTTCAGTGTGGAAGAGAAGCACCCGATGTTCACTTCCCATCTCCTCACAAAATAACTTGAGCACTCTGTGGCTTAAAGCACGTCCCCGGATGTAATTGACAACTTTAACACAGATTGACAGAACTTCTTTGAAATGAGATGGCAATGTCTTTACCACCAAAGCATGGCGATGGAGTACACAGTGCTTCGTAATGATATTTGGTACCCTCTCCTTCACTAGAGCAGCAAATCCAGACTTATTCCCCAGCATTGCTAGGGCACCATCTGTGCATACTGATCCTACCTTCTCCCACTTGATCTGATGCTTCTGAAACAATTCGTCCAAGAGTCGGAATACATCTGCTGCTTTAGTCGTTGTCTGCAAAGCCAAACAGAAGAGGAATTCATCTTTACTCTCACCATCTTTGATGTAACGGGTATACACAATTAGTTGACTTAGGTTGGAAACATCAGTTGATTCATCCAACTGCAGACTAATGCGGGTAGGACTTGCTTGAATCTATTCTACAATTTGGTCCAAGATGTCGACACTCATATCTTCAACTCTTCCTCCAATGACATTATTAGACAAAGGCACATCCTTCATCTTCTTGGCTGCCTCTGTTCCCAAAATTAACTGAACCATCCGAATGGTGCATGGTTTAATCAAATTTTCTGGAGCCGAATGCGAAGCCTTGGTGCTAATGCACTGGTATGCCACTTCATATGAAGCTTGTAGAAGGGGTTTCTGCACTGGCTTGAATCCAAAATGGGGTAGTGTACCTTTCTTTTCATATCTAGCCCTCTTCGCCTGCAGGGCCTCGAGACTGCTCATGTTCTGTGGTTGGATGCTTTAACTGGTGGTCTCGGAGTCTAGCAGGCTTCAAATTTGATTTGCAAATGATAAAATGGCAAAAGTCACACTGTGCCCGGTCTGGTCCTCCCTTATCGTCTAGGAGTGCAATGAAACCATATTTGACATATTCATCACTCATTTGCGTGTCTTTGGCATAGCAGATTCACATTAACCTGCAAATGAATGAAGAGGAGGATTCTACCAAAAAAGCAACAATGAAACTTTTATAAATGACATTAGGAAATAAAGAAACAGACTCAGATTATCATTAAAACATAATGCTATTAACGGTTAACATCTTCACTTCTACTGCCCTCCCAACGGTAATCTAATTAAAAGAAAAAAGAAAATTGAGCATAGCTTCCCCATCCTATCTATAATTACATTGATTTACCTATGGGTGGCAGGTTTGGGAGGGGTATTGTATTAGATGGGGTTACGGGAAGAGAAATAAGAAGATATGGGAGAAAGGAAAGCAGAGTAAAAAAAAAAATACCTTTGACGAGAAGAAAGCAGCAAGTTTCTATATATAAAAAAAAAAAAAGCTGGAAATAGAGTATAGGGTTGCCATATGTCCGGATTTTCTCAGACATGTCCTGGATTTAAGTGTCAAAATTATCGACCGAGGGGAATGTTAAAATTTCTCCAAATGTCCGTAATTTCGTCTTTAATGATGAAAATAGATATATAAAATAAAAATAACAACAATAACAACATCAACAACAAATAAACATGATGTAAATGAATAAATTAATACATTATATATATATATATATATATATATATATATATATATATATATATATATATATATATATATATATATGTTTACACAGGATGCATATATACATACATATATACATGCATACACACACACACACACACACACACATATATATATATATATATATATATATATATATATATATATATATATAAATATATATATGTGTATATATATATATATATATATATATATATATATATATATATATATATATATATATATATATATGTATTAATTTATTCATTTACATCATGTTTATTTGTTGTTGATGTTGTTATTGTTGTCTTTTTTGTTGTTATTTTTATTTTATATATATATATATATACATATATATATATATATATATATATATATATATATATATATATATATATATATATATATATATATATATATATTTACACACACACACACACTCAGTATTTATGATGCAGCCACAGACCTAATGAAGAAAGAAGAATGTAACTATATTGAATATAATCTTGTATATCAGCCTTGAGATCAGTTCAATTTTCTCTCTTTCGAATTATATTTGCGCGCGCACACACACACATAGTGGTAGCTCTTACAAACTGAATTTTTTACGACTCTGGAAGGTGGAGGGGGGAGGGTGTTCTAGAGGGAACCGTCCGGTATTTTGACTGTTCAGAAATGGCAACCCTAAAAGAGACTGCTTATTGGCCTAAACTAGTGAAAGTTGGTCTGATTACTCTATTTTAAGTTATTTTTACCTAAAGTTGAAACCCTGCATGTGGTGTGTATGTTCCAAATGTGTGTATACATTGAAGACTTGTAAAGAATAAATATGTGTGTGTACCCTACATACTGATGCCTAACTTCGTTATATTATTATTATTATTATTATTATTATTATTATTATTATTATTATTATTATTAAATTTTTGCACTCTTATACTTCTTACTTTTGACCAGAAACTATCACGGAAAAGGTCGACATGTTCATTTCAGATAAAGAATCAACATAGAACAACAAGTTAACTGTAATATATCTAATTCAGGAAAAATAATAAGCGAAATGACAACATGCACATTGATTCATAACATAGCCTACCCACGTGCTACGAAGCCACTCGCCTCTGATACCAGGGTTCCAAAACTTTAGTCTTTCAATACTTTAGTATTAAAAAACGTCATCACTTCTTTTACAGATAATAATATGAAGCGACATTGAGAGAGAGAGAGAGAGAGAGAGAGAGAGAGAGAGAGAGAGAGAGAGAGAGAGAGAGAGAGAGAGAGAGAGAGAGAGTGAGAGAGAGAGAATACTTTCCAATGGACTTACCAGTATTACTGGAAATCAAAGATAGTCTTAAATATGGAGACAAAACTCAAATATGTAGGAGCTGTACTGCTCTGTTGCACTGCTACTGAACAACTATAGTGCTACTGTCTGGCTGCCACTGGTCCCAGAGTCTCGCCGCTCTCATGTCTGATACAAACAAGTACCGAACGTGTACTGCAGAACTGGTCACGCCTTGCTAGGAAGTGATATTTTACCGTTATGTGTGTATCGCTTCCCAGCACCCCCAGGGGGTGCTAGCACTCCAGGTTGGGAAACGCTGCATGATTAGATGGTATCAACTCGAGTGAAACATAAGAAACAATATAGGCTTATATTACAAAATGAAAAATATACACATTAATAATATGTAACAATTTTCATCTACAATAATCTTAAACTAATTTCGTAAAAAGTATCGAACTTTGGTTAAAAGATTGTTAATCTATGAAAAATTAAACACCAATAAAAGTGATGTAAAGCAATCTGAAAATATAAGGGAAGGGTTTATAGTATTCCATGTAATACATGAGACAAGTTATACTGTACATAGGTCAAATTGTCGATCCCTTCAAAAGAGAATAAAACAGTATGAAGGGAAATATAGACATTTGCAAAATAACTTCTCATTTTTTTTAATAATAGAGATAAAAATCGAACATTTAATTGGACTAATATTTAGAACTTGATGATAAATTTTGATATTAATCTGAATATCTATCTAGGTGTGTGCAAACTCGACCCGATTATTCCAGGACAAATATGAGGCTTACATATCTTATTCTATCTTCAGAGGGCTATACGCAAGTGACACCAACTGATATGCCTGATTATCCTGATGACTATCATTAAGAACTGTATTCAATGCCTGATGCATAATATATATATATATATATATATATATATATATATATATATATATATATATATATATATATATATATATATTATGTATATATGTATATATATATATATATATATATATATATCTATATATATATATATATATATATATATATATATATATATATATATTATGTATATATATACATATATATATATATTGTATATATATATATATATATATATATATATATATATATATATATATATTTATATATATATATATATATATATATATATATATATATATATATATATATGATAAAATGTATATGTGCTTATATAAGTTTATGTAAATACAGTATATATATATATATATATATATATATATATATATATATATATATATATATATATGTGTGTGTGTGTATACATACATATATATACCTATATATATATATATATATATATATATATATATATATATATATATATATATATATATATATATATATATATATATATAGCTAGATATAGATGTAGACATGACCAACCTTGTGAATAAGAGAACAAGATAGCCAAGCAAGAGGCACTATTTTTCAACAATTGTATCCGCGCACAATAGTTTAGGTTCCCGAATAAAACCCGAAAAAAATCTTTGGAACATATTCAATTGTGAGGAGGAGAGAGAGAGAGAGTGTGTGTGCGCGGATACAATTGTTAAAAAATAGTGCTTCTTGCTTGGCTATCTTGTTATCTTATTCAAATAGCTGGTCATGTATACATCTATATCTAGCTATATATATATTTGCTCAAAATCCATTTTTGGGTGAGATAGCAATGTCGTCCTGATGGAAGTTCCTTTAAAGTAGCTTCCTAGGGTATATTTGTCTACAGTGATATTCCCAGAGAATTTTACCTTATGGTATCCAGAATTCTAACTCCTGGCACAAATATCCCTAACTTTTACCATTAGGGATATTGCATAATATCAGAGGACGTAATCTTGACATGTCACATAGCTATTTTCACCCCGAATAGCGTTCACGCTTCGAGAGGGAAAGTGGCAAGAATGAGATGGGAGCCGTTATTAAGGCACCACTCCTTACTGTTTTGAGTACCTATATGACGTCATATCCGACAGCCATCTTGTTATTTCTTGTAATATTGAGCGAGGTGCTACATATACAGTACTTTTCGGGAGGGGTTCTTTCAGCCCTTTTGTAAAAAGGAAGGCGGGGTCCATCAAGACGACATGGCTATCTCACCCAAAAATAGATTTTTCGCTTCTCTCAAAATTCGTTTTTTTGGCTCAGGCCATGTCGTCCTGATGGAAGTTTACCAGAGCATTAATGTATCTGTGGATTTTCTATTAGTGCCATAACCTCAAGACCGACTTTCCTTAGTCATTTAGACTTAGAGACGTATGATGTTACCGTTATACATCATTTCAACTAATCATGAACTATGTTAAGAGCTTCCTGTCCCCTACAGGGAAGAGTCATGCTGGATTCTGGAAAAAGTCTCGAGGATTGCATAATCTTATGAACAATCTAGCAAACAAACAGGTATACTGGTATCACCATATACCTCTCAATCAGAGTTTGTATTTGTAAGGGAACAAATATATGTATGAACTACCGACACCTTCCTGGATCTACTGGGCTAGCTGTATGCTAAGAGAGACAGGTTAAAATCCATGTAGGAACAATTACTTGTATAAGTCATCATTACCATCAAGGAATTCCAAGTCAGTGGCAACCAAGGACTGATGCATCCTGATGTGTACACACATAGAGAAGGTTTGTTAACGTTTTGGAACAAATATTTATAGATGTTCACTTAAATATATGTCAAATAAAGGGATGGTCAATGAATGCTCAATACCTATTTTTATTTCATCTGAATTTTTTTGGGCGAATAAGACACAAAATTCAATTCTAGTTTTATTGATAAACAATAATTCATGAAATCAATCTGCATTTTATAGTATAGTATAAAATATCATTAGAAATTCTAAAAGCATAAATATAGAAATAACATCAGAAATACTTGTGTCATCTAAAAAGAAACACTTAAGCCACTTAAACTGGAAAATTATTGTAAATTTTCTTAATTAAATTTCTGTCATTACAGTCTGTTCACACTTGCGTAACACTACGCATGGCACACGTGTTATTCTTTTATGCTTTTTTCTCCACCTTTTACAGTAGGAACAGTCCATAGTGTCACTATGGAGACACTTCACTTAACATGTTGCTCCGTAAGGAGTCAGCATGTACACCCTTCACATAACAGTCCAAATTAATTCACTGTTCCTCGCAGTCTTTAAACAGCAGGTTTTAGGACACTACCTGCTGCCACCATGAACCTCTTGATCTCCTGCACCTGCTTCGCATAGTGTTTGAAGAATACCCTGGATGACTTCCATCCAGTATACGAGCGAAGACTTTCAAAATCCATGTTTTGGAAGAAATTCAGAGATGAGGCAATCTTTCTCGGATCATGACCTGCGGGTGTACTGTCCGGATCCGCTCTGCGAATGAAGTAGGTGATCTTCGTCCTTAATTGTTTAAGAGATAAATTTGAACCTAAAGTTTCTCCCTTAAAGAGCTGTCCTCCCCTAAAGTCTGAAGTTCTACGAAGATAGACCTTTAGGCACTCTCCTAGACACAGAGATGCCTCTTCCTTCAGAGGGCAGATTCTCCAGGGACCCCACATTTTAGTGGGTAGCTCATTTTTAGCGAGAAACGTTGGGTCAGGAAAAAGATTCAGTTATCCACTTTCCGTGAACTGAATATGGCCCTCATCCCTCGAAAGGGCCACTATTTCGCTAACTCTGGCTCCCAAGGCTAGTGCAAATAGGAATATAACTTTTTGGGTCAAATTTTTACGAGGGCAATCTTCATTGTTCAGAGTTGATGCCAAATGAAGAATCTTATCTAAAGACCATGAAATGGGCTTCAAAGGTGCTGCTGGCCTAAGCCTAGTGCAGGCCTTAGGGATCTTATTAAAGATTTCGTTAGAGAAGTCTACCTGGAAGGCATACATCAAGGGTCTGGTCAAGGCAGATTTACACGTAGAAATCTTGTTGGCTACTAATCCTTGTTCATGAAGATGAATAAAGAATGATAGACAGAAATCCATTGAAATTTCTTTTGGCTTCTTTGCTTTGACAAAGGCAACCCATTTCTTCAAGGACGACTCATATTGTCTTCTGGTAGATTTAGACTTATATTCTTCTAAGAAGTTTATACTGTCTCTCGAAATCCCAAACCTTTTCTTGACTGCTAAGGAGAGAAAATCATGAGATGAAGGTTCCGGGTTTGCTGTGATGAAGCGAAGACAATCGACTTCTGCACTTGTTGAGTCAGAACTGGATCCGGCAATGGGACCAGCTTCAGTCGCAGTTCCAATATTAGAGGAAACCAAGAGCTGTTCGGCCACTTGTGAGCCACTATCGCTGCTGTTCCCTGAAAGGATCTCAATTTTTTGAGGACTTTCAAAAAAAGATTGGGTGGAGGGAACAGGTAAATCCTGGGCCATATGTTCCAATCTAGGGACATCGCGTCCACTGCTTCCGCTAGAGGGTCCTCGTATGGGGCCACGTAACGAGGTAGCTTCTTGTTGTCACTCGTCACAGAGGTCGATTTTCAGTTCTGGGACTTGACGTAAGATGAGGGAGAATGATCCTGCGTCTAGGGACCATTCTTACTCTATCGGTGTAAGTCTGGATAGAGCGTCCGCCGTCACATTGCGGAACCCTTGGAGGTGAACTGCTGACAAGTTCCATCTCTTCTATTCCAGCAAACGGAAGATGGCAACATCACTTGGTTGTTTTGGGACGATCTCGAGCCTTGTCGATTCAGACATCTCATTATCACTTTGCTGTCCAGAACCAGTCTTATGTGGATCAAGCAGCAAGGCTTCAGTTTCATCAGAGTTAGAAAAACTGCCATGGCTTCCAGAATGTTGATATGGAAGGTCTTGAATAGGGTGGACCAAGTCCCTTGGACTTTCCGTCGGTGAGAGTGACCTCTCCATCCTTCCTCTGAGGCGTCCGTATGAATGATGACTGAAGGTGGAGGTGGTTGTAAGAGCACCGATTTCCTTAGGTGCTTGGCCTCTGACCACAGCTTGAGAAGTGATCGCAGATGAGTCGGTATCGGTCTTGTTAGATCTCTTCGAGTGTTTGATACGTATCTTCTCCAGACTCTTGTTGCATCCTTTAATTGTGCTCTTAACACTGGGTCTGTCACTGATGTGAATTGGAGGGAGCCCAGCACTCTCTCCTGTTGGTGTCTTAGTATCAGATCGGATTTTAGAAGTCTCTTGACAGATCCTGCTATCTCTCTCCTCTCTCCTCTGGAATGGAGAGGGGGTGTGACTGTAAACTCCAATGAATTCCAAGCCATTGAAACTTTTGAGCTGGAGATGGTCGAGACTTTTTGGTATTGATCTTAAACCAGATGGCTCAGTCACTCACTGTCCTAAGGAAAAGGCAACCCTGTTGGCTGATGTTTTTGACAGTAAACAGAGTAATGAAAAACTTGAACTTCCTCATTCCTGTTTCCCTGAGGCTAAACTAACTAGTTTAGCTTTTCGATCTCGTGAGATTAAAGCTCTGTTGATGCACCTTGATGCTTATGGAGGTGTAGACCCAAATGGCATTTTTCCTTTGTTTTTTATAAAGACAGCAGATTTCTTAGCTCCAAAGTTATCTGTTATTTTGCACAAGTTAGCAAGAAGAGGAACTTTTAACACTTGTTGGAGAATTGGTAATGTTACTCCTCTATGTAAATGTGTTTGTGGTAGCTCAAGTCCCACTGATTACCACCCAATTTCCATAACTCCCATATTATCTAAAGTTTTTGAACGTCTTCTGGCAAAACGTCTTAATAGGTTTGCTGCAGGTAATCATCTATTCCTTAGTTTGCAATTTGGTTTTCATAAAGGCCTTGGAGCATGTTATGCCCTTCTTAAAATCTCCAATGCTGTACAGAAATCCCTTGATTGTGGTCAGGAAGTTCGTATGATTGGCCCTGATTTTAGTGCTGCCTTTGACCGTGTTAATCATGAGGCCCTTGTTTTCAAACTCAAACAGTTGGGAGTGGGTGGGTCGTTTTTTAGCATTATTATTGATTTTTTAAGTAATAGATCTCAAAGAGTCGTTGATGGGTGCCATAAAATTATAGGAATGTGATATCCGGGGTTCCACACGGTAGAATTCTTGGCCCATTACTTTTCATACTATATACACATGACATGTGGTTTGGCCTAGAAAACAAGCTTGTTGCATATGCAGATGATGCTACTCTCTTTGCATCAATTCCATCCCCTGAATGTAGATCTGGGGTTGGTGAATCCCTTAATAGAGATTTAGCTAAAATTAGTGCATGGTGCAAATTATGTGGTATGAAGTTGAATCCTAATAAAACTCAAAGTATGATTGTAAGTAGGTCAAGGACGGTGGCTTCTCAACATCCGGATCTCAGTGTTGATAATGTTTCTTTAAATTTGTATGACCCCTTTAAAATTTTAGGTATGATTCTCGACAGGAAATTTACTTTTGAGAAACACATTAGGTCTGTGTCTTCTTCAATTGCACAAAAAATTGGCTTATTGAGAAAGTCTTACAAGATTTTCGGTGATCAATCTATTCAAAGAAGTGTTTTAATTCTTTCATTCTACCTTGTTTTGAGTATTGTTCTCCTGTCTGGTGTTCAGCTGCTGATTCTTATCTTAATTTTTACGACAGAAACTTACCGTCTATTAAATTTCCTATTCCTTATCTAGATATTAATCTTTGGCATCGTCGTTCAATTAGTTCATTATGCATGTTGCATAAGATTTTTCTTAACTCTGACCAACCTTTACATTCAGATCTCCCTGGACAATTCTATCCTGTTCGTAATACTAGCCAGGCAGTTAATTCTACATTCAGGGGATAGAATTGATGCAAAGAGAGTAGCATCATCTGCATATGCAACAAGCTTGTTTTCTAGGCCAAACCACATGTCATGTGTATATAGTATGAAAAGTAATGGGCCAAGAATACTACCGTGTGGAACCCCGGATATCACATTCCTATAATTTTATGGCACCCATCAACGACTCTTTGAGATCTATTACTTAAAAAATCAATAATAATGCTAAAAAACGACCCACCCACTCCCAACTGTTTGAGTTTGAAAACAAGGGCCTCATGATTAACACGGTCAAAGGCAGCACTAAAATTAGGGCCAATCATACGAACTTCCTGACCACAATCAAGGGATTTCTGTACAGCATTGGAGATTTTAAGAAGGGCATAACATGCTCCAAGGCCTTTATGAAAACCAAATTGCAAACTAAGGAATAGATGATTACCTGCAGCAAACCTATTAAGACGTTTTGCCAGAAGACGTTCAAAAACTTTAGATAATATGGGAGTTATGGAAATTGGGTGGTAATCAGTGGGACTTGAGCTACCACAAACACATTTACATAGAGGAGTAACATTACCAATTCTCCAACAAGTGTTAAAAGTTCCTCTTCTTGCTAACTTGTGCAAAATAACAGATAACTTTGGAGCTAAGAAATCTGCTGTCTTTATAAAAAACAAAGGAAAAATGCCATTTGGGTCTACACCTCCATAAGCATCAAGGTGCATCAACAGAGCTTTAATCTCACGAGATCGAAAAGCTAAACTAGTTAGTTTAGCCTCAGGGAAACAGGAATGAGGAAGTTCAAGTTTTTCATTACTCTGTTTACTGTCAAAAACATCAGCCAACAGGGTTGCCTTTTCCTTAGGACAGTGAGTGACTGAGCCATCTGGTTTAAGTAAAGGAGGAACTGTTGCATCTACACCAAAAAGTGCAGATTTAAGGGTAGACTACCATTTATGTTCCTGAGTTGTACCAGAAAGGGTTTCTTTTATGGTTAAATTGTACTCCTTTTCAGTTGAGGCATAAACTCTCTGAGCAAAAGCTCGAAGCTGAGTATAGTTGTTCCAGGTCAAATCTAATCTGTTACCCTTCCAAAGATGATAGGCCTCCTGCTTCTCCAAATAAGCACGTCTACAATCATCATTGAACCACAGTTTGTCCTTCACTCGGTACCTTAGCACACGAGAAGGGATACGCCTATCAATTATGTTGACTAGATTCTCATTCAAAGGGACAACAGGATATACACTACTATATAATTTTGACCAATTCAAGCACAAAAGATCATGCAAAATCCCATTCCAGTCTGCTTGGGATTTCATATAAATTTTATAAGGGTATGTTACATCAGGGACAGGCTGCTCAGTCTTCACTACTAATGAAATCAAGGCATGTTCAGATGTCCCGACTGGAGAACCAACCTTACTAGTTATTATGCCAGGGGAGTCAGTGTATGCGAGGACCAAGCAATTACCAGACCTGTGAGTAGCTTCATTTATGATTTGCTCACAGCCAGATTCCGAGGCAAAGTCTAAAGCTCTTAAGCCATGGCGATCGATAGGAGGGATAGAACTTAACCACTCCCTATGGTGAGCATTAAATTCACCAACAAAGTCAAAAGAAGCCTTTCTATCATCTTCTTGTATCTTAGCCATAATGGTAAGAAGACAATCGAAGATAGAATCATCCATGTCTGGATTCCAGTAAATGGAACACAAAAAAAAGTTGTTATGCCTGCCACAAACTTTTATTACCTGAATATCATGGCATCCACATTGATAGCAGGACTTATGAGAAGCAGGGTACTCGGTCCTAATATACACCGCCATTCCCCTGGCCCTAGGGATGGCATCACGTTTCAACATTATTGGCTTCTTAGAACCACTTATAATGAGCTCAGAGGAGTGCCTCATATTAGAAACCAAAGTTTCTGAGCACAAAAGAATATCATACTGTCTGGACGCAACTGTAAGGTCTTGGATAATTGCATGAAGACCAAGAATATTGCAATACAGAAGACGACATTAACGAAATCTAGGACGTACTGGTCCCGGATTTCGCTCAATGTCTCTAAACAGCATCAGAATTAATAGAAATAAAAAAAGAGACATCATACTTAAAAACTAGAATAACAAGAATTATAACAAAAACAATATGTACAGAATTATAAATAAAGTGATTGATGAAACCAATAGAATATAGTAAAAAGTCGGAAAAACTGGTCAACATGGAGGAGCCTATACACCATGCGAGGCTAAATACCCTCCAGGATAGCCACTTCAACTGAAAGGAGGACAGTAAGGATGGTTTTGAGAAGAAAAAGAATCAGAAAAGGAAAAGACAACCTCTTGATAAACCACCAGGCATCCATGGCCCTTCCATTAAGCCTGCCCAACACACCATTTAAAAAAAACAAGAGGAAGAAAAAAAAAATAATAAGACGGAATAGTGTGCCCGAGTATACCCTCAAGCAAGAGAACTCTAACCCAGTGGTTCTTAACCTGTGTTCAATCGAACCCCAGGGGTTCGGTGAGGCAGTGTCAGGGGTTCGGCGGAGGTAACACAACACAAATGAAATAAGAGTGGCACTTTCCAAGATTAAGCCGAAAGTTTTGAAATTGTCTCTGAAAGCCAACAGCAAATGTCACATTGGTTTTCAATAAGTATTCATTAGGCTTTTGCTTTCATGTGAAGTTCATATTTTGTTGATTTGGTTCTTTGAACACAGTGGTCGTGTGTGCCAATGACGCATGGTTCATATTGTGCACTAGTACAATATATACCTACGCTTTGAATTTGAAATATATGCTGATATATTTAGGTGTAACTTTCTTTTTCTTTTCCACTTTATTTCATTTACCTATATATATATATATATATATATATATATATATATATATATATATATATATATATATATATATATATATATATATATATATATACTGTATATATATATATATTTCCAACTATGAAGGGTTCGATGAGTGTACATATGACACTTGAGGGGTTCAGTACCTCCAACAAGGTTAAGACAGTGGAAGACCATGGTACAGAGGCTATGGCACTACCCAAGACTAGAGAACAATGGTTTAATTTTGGAGTGGCCTTCTCCTAGAAGAGCTGCTTACCATAGCTAAAGAGTCTCTTCTACCCTTACCAAGAGGAAGGTACACTGAACAAATTGCAGTACAGTAATTAACCCCTTGGGTGAAGAATTGTTTAGTATCTCATTGTTGTCAGGTGTATGAGGAAAGACGAGGATATGTAAAGAATAGGCCAGACTATTCTGTGTAAGTGTAGGCAAAGAAAAAATAAGCCATAACCAGAGAGAGGGATCCAATGCATCACTGTCTGGCCAGTCAAAGGATCCAATACCACTCTAGTTGTAGTATCTCAACGGGTGACTGGTGCCCTGGCCATTCTATTACCTGTAGTGGAAATACTACGATAACAACAGAAGCTGTTGCAATTTCGAAAGTTTGCTATATACCGCTTACACTTTTTTATGGTATTTGTGTACAAGACCACACTCTCCATATACTGCCAAATTATGTTAAGCTATTGTTTTCCTCTATTACTTTTTCATAATTGGAAACAATTCATCACATGGGAAACAAGTTAGAATTATAAAAAAAAACTATAGAATTGTGAAAAAAAAAATTAGCCTGGTTTTCTCACTAAACGACCTGGAACTGACGTCCTCAACATAGTCAACCAAACAAAAGTTGGTGATGCCAGCGTACATTTGATATATATTCAAAATATATACTAAATTGAAAATGGAGTAATTACTCAAAAGTGTCAGTTTTTGTCAATTGTATATTTTATGGATGCTTTTGAGTAATTACTCCATTCTTAATTTAGTATTTTGAATATATATCAAATGTACGCTGGCATCACGAACTTCTGTTTGGTTGACTATGTTAATTAACGATGTCAGTTCCAGGTCGTTTATTGAGGAAACCAGCAAGCCTTTTTTTTTTATAATTCTATAGTTTTTTTATAGTTTTAACTTGTTTCCCATGTGGCGAATTGTTTTCAATTATGAAAAAGTAATAGAGGAAAACAATAGCTTTGCATAACTTGGCAGTATATGGAGAGCGTGGTCTTGTAAATAAATACACCTTTTTTTTAATGGCTGAAGATGTATGAAATTATTTTTATTGTGTACATGACCCATCAAAAATTACAGCTAAATATTTTGATAGGTGTGCGCACAGACGTGCACACAGATTTAACCCTTCCCATCCCCTCTCACCAGGGTATTACTACTCTCTCTCCCCCTTACCTGAGGGACGGGGAGAGACCGAGTACTTATACGTCTGGCAATGTCGAAAAGAAATATATATATATATATATATATATATATATATATATATATATATATATATATATATATATATATATATATATATATATATATGGCCAAGCAGTTGCTCTCTATTGTATAGGGGAGATTATTATTATTATTATTATTATTATTATTATTAGTAGTAGTAGTAGTAGTAGTAGTAGTAGTAGTAGTAGTAGTAGTAGTCTTGAGTTTGAAATGGTATCTAAGATAACGAAACTCGTACGGAAATAATCTGTAAGCGCGCAAGTATCCCAAAACATTAATGAGACTGAGCGTTGATGAATTACAGAACTCATACACTGAATTTAAAATTCAGTGTGGCAATGTTTGCTCAAATTTGAATAGCTGGGTAATATTCGCCTATGTATTTTTCATAGTTTCAGTGATGTATCTTTTATATTTCCACATGCATTTAAGTGTGAGGCAATGAGAGCTGTTAAGGATACACTTATTAGGATTTTTTTAAAGAACGGGAGCCTAAAAAAAAAAAAGATCCTGATTTCATGAGTGTGAAAAATACGAAAGTTTCTAGGTTATTCCTTAACATCACCAAAGCACAGCTGAAGATAGTCTTAGTCTATGGTAACTCGCATTATGAGGAGAAGGAAAAATAAGTTATGGTGGCTTGGTGTTGGCGTCCTTGCCTAGTGATTGCCAGACTTGGTTTCGAGTCCCGCTCAAAGTCGTAAGTTCCTTTGGTCGCTGCAAACTCACAATCCTTGTGAGCTAAGGAGGGGGGCTTTGGCTGGTCCTAGCCTGGATGGAGAGGGGGCTTGGGCCCTGATCATATGTAATAATGGTCAGTCTCTAGGAGTATAGGCCATTGTCCAGTTTGATATGACACTGTCACTGTCCCTTCCCTCTGTCATTCATGATTAGCCTTTAAACCTTTAAATGTAAACAATACTGATGAACTGCTTATTTTAGGCTTTCTATACATTTCATTATAAATCAAAGATATAATAGACTTTATCAATTAATCATTCAGCAAAGCTGAATTGATCAGAAATGCTGCTTTCTCTCGTGTAATGAGAAATTCCCAAATTTATCAATTCTATTATTAGAATATTATCAATGTTCTTCAGCTGTTAATATAACACCACCACACACACAAAAAAAAAAAGATTGCATAACAGTATTTATCAGTAATACCTATTTCAGAGTAAATATGAAAGACAGAAGTCAATGCTTATACTTTCCTAACACTTTCCATAAAACATTAAATATGAATTTATATTTAATAACTCTCTCTCTCTCTCTCTCTCTCTCTCTCTCTCTCTCTCTCTCTCTCTCTCTCTCTCTCAATAATTGATAAAAAAAGGGTAAACATCTCGTATAACAGCCAAAGAACTTGGCACTCAAGCAACTTCCCGAAGGAAAGAGAAATTCGAGTATGCGAGTCACTTTTCTTTCCTTCCTCCCAACCAAAGT
>NC_090736.1:43217776-43232776 GCF_036898095.1 Palaemon carinicauda | reverse complement strand
TAAGTAAAACGTATTCATTACTTGCAAATGGCTGTAGCAATGGTACCAAGAATTTTGCTATCTTGTAATTTGGGGTATTGTATGCCGCCAAAATTGGTCGTAAAGGAACACCATCTTTATGAATTTTAGGAAGTCCATACAACACACCATAGGATGAACCTGAACAAAATAATTCTTGGTAAGTGCTTTCAGTTATAATGTTCAGGTCTTTGAGACTTTTGAGTAATCTATTGATTTTATCCTCCACCTTAAATATAGGTTGATATGTTGCAACACCTATTTCAACAAATTTAGTGGTATCTATAAGAATATCATCCATTTTCTGTACATAGTCATTTTTGTTTGTTATCACCGTGCCTCTTCCCTTATCCGGTCTGGTTATGACAATGTCTGGGTTATTGGATAAGGTTTTAAGTAACATATAATCATCTTTACGAAAGAAAGGAAACCAGTTATTACATAATTTAGAGAAAGTTTTGTGAGCAATACTTTGCAAGTCTCTCTGTAAACCGGGTAAGTCACCTGGGAGTTGTAACGACCGAAGTCGTCCAAAAAGGATTTCTAGTGGCAAATAAAAATTACTAAAACTTGGTTTAAAATTTGGTAAATAAAAATCAAGGCATATGCATTTGAACCAGCGTTCTGCCGCCTTATAGCTGTTAAGTAGTATACTTTAAAGCTAGTTATGGTGTGTGCCGGATGGCAAGTGCCGGCCGGCACATAACCTTCTATACTGTACCAGTATTCTTCAGTATAACATATATTGTAAGAGGAAAACTATAGTATAAGTTCTGGTACAGCACTGTGTGTTCTAACACTTTTGTGTTGTCTTGCACAGCCCTTTGCTGTTGCCTTACAGATAAGAAAGTGAGTTCTTTCTTGTCTATTATCCAGGATTTTAAAATCATTGCTTAGGTGTAAGCTACACCTGTTTCCTCTGGAAACTTTTCATTGGTTATTCTAGAAGAGATTAACCATACGATTTTATTATCTGGAAGGCTGCAACAATTGGTTGTGAAGGAAACACAAGTGTGTGTCTTTCCTTTCTGAATTGTTATGCTAAACTATGCATATCCAGTGATACATAGTTCACTTGATACTCATGGAAATTTCTTCACTTTACAGGAGGACCCTCCGAAGTGCGAAAGTGTTTTCTGCAACGTCCGCAGTAAGAACCTCTGTGGACATGAGTTTTGTAGGAGGCACGCAGCATGCGCTGTCTTCAAGGGTGATCTCCAGTATCGGGACCCTCAGGTATGTACCGTGTGCACTAACCTGATTACTGAGGCCTTTGATTCCCCTAGGACGGCGGAATCAAGGGATATAGCAAGGGAGAAGCTTCGTACCTGGGTAAGGGGCTTCCAGAAGAACACCTCTGGACCTTATCTTCCAAGTGAGAAGATGAGGGCGTATCTTCTCCCTAGGGCATCAGCTGATGCAGTGATTCCCCAGCCTCAAGAGGAGATCCCCCAAGTTCAGATCCAGGTGGATGCTGAAGTCGCGGTCGCTATGCAAGACATCCAGTTGGATGACAGGATGTCTGACGTGGACGAGCGTCTGGAGGAGGACCTCCTGGCAGAAGCCCAGGATGAAGTTCAAGCCCCAGACGTTGTAGAGGAAGAGGCCGACGAGGTGTCGGCTACTCCGGTTCAGATCCCAGAGCCTATTCCCTCAACATCGTCCGCTCTCCCAGTAGAGCTGGGACAGGCCCTCTCCTCCATTGTTGGAATGATCCAACAAATGCAGAAGGAGAATCAGGAGAAGGCGGCTGCAATGGAACTGCGGATGCAGAGCCTTGCAGCATCACATGGGCTCCAGAAAAGGCTCAATGTGAAAGACCTTCCCTTGTGCTCAGATGCTAACCCATGGAGGTATGCTGAGCACATGCCGATGACGACTGGAAAGATCGTCATCTCGGATAAGTTGGGTTCAGTTCCCCTAGAGGAGGTGGAATTCTGGCCCAGCAAGGCGTCATATCCGGACTGTTATGTCCGGCTGAGGAAGGAACCAGCTTCAAAGGAGGAGACAGAGCCGAAGGAGGTCATAGTGATGGACCATGCTAAGGCTCAAGCTTTGCTTTCATCCTTGATGAAAGAGAGGGGCTTCTCGAACTCAAAGGTAGCTGCATTGAGTAAGAAGCTCCCTTCCTTTGTGTCCTCTCCTGCTAGAGCCTTCCCCTTTTTACAGAAAGGGTTTGCGGCTGTACTAAAAGCAGTCGAGGCCGGCAAGCCTTGCCCCTCCCTGGAGGAGTGTAAACCCTTGTCGCTGGCCCTGCCTATGGACCACAAAGACTGGAAGGACGTCCATCTTACGTTCTCAGTTGGGAAGTTGGAGGCTGATATTGCCGGACGTCAGTTCAGCGAGGACCTCCCTAAGCTGTCTGACTTTCTTTTGCGGAGAGAGCTTGAGACAAAAGAAAGACTGGCTGCCTCAATGTCTCTTCAGACTACTCTTGAGACGATGGCAAGTGACCCCAAGGTCCATGAAATGTTCATGGTAGTGGCCAAGACTCATCTGGCCACAGTGACGAAGGATCTTTATGGTTTCGTCAAGGCGAGGAGAGCTTGTAGGGAGTTCGTGTTCACCTGGGCTACGGTGAGGCACGAGCCAAGGAAACTAATCTCCTCCAACATTTGGGGCAAAGACCTTTTCCCTACCGAATTGGTCAAAAAAGTTGTTGATAAGGCCGCCTTGGAGAATAAAAACCTTCTCCAGAAGTGGGGCCTGGCTATCAATAGAAAGTCTTCCCCGGATGAGGGTCCTCAACCAAAGAGGAAGACTATGAGGACTAGGCTACCGTCTCGGCCAGCCAAGCCTCTTAGACAGACACAGCAACTGCAATTGCCATTGCCTTCAGTGCCCCAGATGGTGGTACAAACCACGACCACATTCCAGTGGGTACCCAAGGCTGTGTCGACACAGTCCACGGCATTCACCCCAAAGTTCGAAGGGCAGTCTACTTCCTTTCGAGCAAAGCCTAGAGGAGCAGCCAGAGGCTCGTCTAGGCGCCCCTTAAGGGGAAGGGGATTCAGGGGTGGTCGCGGTCAGGGAGGCAAGACCTCAGGACGGCAGTCCAAGTGAGATGATGCCGGTAGGAGGGAGACTTCAGAATTTTCGGGATCGGTGGACCTTCGATCCCTGGGCCCACAGCCTACTCAAGAATGGACTGGGCTGGAGCTGGTACAGCACTCCACCCCCGTGACCTCGGTTTTTCTAACACTCCACCCCCGTTCTGGAGGAGTACGTTCAAGAACTGTTGGAGAAAAAAGTGATCCGAAGGGTGAAGTCCATCAAATTCCAAGGGAGGCTGTTTTGTGTTCCCAAGAAAGACTCGGAAAAGCTCAGAGTCATTCTGGACTTGTCGCCACTCAACAAGTTCATAGTGAATTGCAAATTCAAGATGCTAACACTGCAACACATAAGGACCTTACTGCCCAAGAGGGCATATTCCGTCTCTATAGACTTGTCAGACGCCTATTGGCACGTTCCAATCAACCGTCGACTCTCCCCCTACCTAAGGTTCACGCTACAACGAAGACTATACGCCTTCAGAGCCATGCCATTCGGGCTAAATATAGCCCCAAGGATTTTCACGAAGCTTGCGAGCGTAGCTCTCAAACAATTACGCCTAAAGGGAATTCAGGTAGTAGCCTACCGGGACGACTGGCTGGTGTGGGCAGCATCCGAGACAGAATGCTTGCAAGCTTCCAGTCAAGTGATCCAGTTCCTAGAGTACCTAGGCTTCAAGATCAACAGAAAAAAGTCTCGACTTTCTCCATATCAAAAGTTCCAGTGGCTGGGAATCCACTGGGACCTAATGTCACACCGTTTCTCCATCCCGGCGAAGAAAAGGAAGGAGATAGCGGGTTCTGTCAAGAGACTTCTAGATTCCGAAAGGATATCAAGACGCGAACAGGAGAGGGTACTGGGCTCTCTCCTGTTTGCTTCGGTGACAGACCCAGTGCTAAGAGCACAGCTAAAGGATGCAACCGGAGTTTGGAGAAGTTATGCATCAAACGCGCGAAGAGATCTGAGAAGACCAGTTCCGCTTCGGCTACGTACTCTTCTCAGGCCTTGGTCCCAAGCCAGACATCTAAAGAAGTCGGTTCTTCTTCAGCCACGTCCCCCGTCGGTGACGATCCACTCAGACGCCTCGAAGGAGGGATGGGGAGGTCACTCTCATCGGAAAAAAGTCCAGGGGACTTGGTCCAAGCTATTCAAGACCTTTCACATAAACTTTCTAGAAGCTATGGCAGTGCTCCTTACCTTAAAGAAAGTCTCCCCGCGTCACTCGATCCACATAAGGTTGGTGATGGACAGCGAGGTAGTTGTGAGATGCTTGAATCGACAAGGATCGAGGTCACCACCTCGCAACCAGGTGATGTTGGCCATCTTCCGATTGGCGGAAAAGAAGAAGTGGTACCTGTCGGCAGTTCACCTTCAAGGAGTCCGAAATGTGACAGCGGACGCTCTATCCAGGTTCACACCGATAGAGTCGGAATGGTCCTTAGACGCAGGATCATTCTCCTTCATTCTGAATCAAGTCCCAGAACTGCAGATAGACCTCTTTGCGACGAAAGACGACAAGAAGTTGCCCCTGTACGTGTCCCCGTACGAGGACCCCTTAGCGGAAGCAGTGGACGCGATGTCCCTCGACTGCAACAGATGGTCCAAGATTTATCTGTTCCCTCCTCACAACCTTCTGTTGAGGGTCCTCAACAAACTGAGATCCTTCAAGGGGGTAGCAGCAATAGTGGCCCACAAGTGACCGAACAGCGTGTGGTTCCCCCTGGCATTGGAACTACGGTTGAAGTTTGTACCGCTACCAGATCCAGTTATGACCCAGCGAGTCCAGAAGTCGACTGTCTGCGCTTCATTACAGAAAACCCGGACACTGCAGCTCATGATTTTCTCTCCCTAGCGGTGAGAAAGCGTTTGGGGATTTCGAAAGCCAGCATAGACTTCCTAGAGGAATATAAGTGCAAATCTACTAGAAGGCAATATGAGTCATCTTGGAGAAAATGGGTGGCCTTTGTCAAGGCGAAGAATCCGCAGATCTCGACAGACTTCTGCTTATCTTTCTTCATCCACCTTCATGGTCAAGGGTTGGCAGCTAACACGATTTCAGCGTGTAAGTCTGCTTTGACAAGACCCATTCTATATGCCTTCCAGGTCGACCTAGGTAACGAGATCTTTAATAAAGTTCCGAAAGCCTGCGCTAGGCTCAGACCTTCAGCACCTCCAAAGCCCATTTCATGGTCTTTTGACAAAGTTCTTCATTTCGCTTCTCTGTTGAGCAATGAGGAGTGTGCGTTAAAGGATTTGACACAAAAAGTTATTTTCCTATTTGCACTCGCGTCCGGGGCCAGGGTTAGTGAGATTGTAGCCCTCTCGAGAGAGGCAGGTCGTGTTCAGTTCCTGGATGGGTGAGAACTGAACTTGTTTCTGGATCCTACGTTTCTCGCCAAGAATGAGTTACCCACCAACAGTTGGGGTCCCTGGAGAATCTGCCCTCTGAAAGAAGATGCATCTCTATGTCCAGTAGAATGCCTAAAGGTCTATCTTCATAGAACTTCAGACTTCAAGGGTGGTCAACTATTCAGGGGAGAAAAATCAGGCTCAAATTTATCTCTGAATCAACTCAGAGTGAAAATCACATATTTTATTCGCAGAGCGGATCCTGACAGTACACCCGCAGGTCACAATCCGAGGAAAGTTGCCTCATCCTTAAATTTCTTTAATTGTATGGATTTTGAACATCTCCGTTCATACACTGGCTGGAAGTCTTCCAGAGTGTTCTTTCGCCACTATGCGAAGCAAGTAGAGGAACTAAAGAGATCTGTGGTAGCAGTGGGTCGCGTCGTTAACCCTACTGTTTAACTCTGCGAGGAACAGTGGTTTTAATTGGGACGATTAATTCCAGGGTGAGTGTGTAGTTACATACTGTACTACAAACTAAGTGAGGGCACTGAGTTGCCCACGTAGACTGTTCCATTTCCAAAAGTGAACCTAGCATAAGTGCAGATATGTGTGCCGAGCGTTTCTAACGCTAATGTGATTGATTTGTAATACAGACTATTATGACTTTGATACCTCGGTATCTTAAAAGTGGCATTAATGTTTTTTCTTTCAGATAAACAAGTTCTGTTTACTATCATACTTATGCTTAAAGTTTTGGGTTATCCTCTTCTTATATATATATATATATATATATATATATATATATATATATATATATATATATATATATATATATATATATATATATTGTTGTTAACCTGTCTATTTATTGTCTGTCAATAAACTTGTTCTTGAAAACCTTGCGTCTCTTTCACCTGTGTCAATTTATTGGTATAATTGAGCATTCATTCTATGTGCTTTATCTGGGATAATTCTAATAGAATTGTTCCTTTATGCAAGCTATGTTGCATTGGTTTATGCTTTCCCTTAACGGGAGGACTCCGTCCCATAAGGGGACGGTGGCGGTTTTACAAGTTTCCTCCTATGCGGATATAAACCTTTGTCCAATACAAGTATTGTGCGGAGAACTGGTCGATATTTCATATTGACGCAGTGGTTTTTTACAAACTATGCTTTACTTAATATAGGGTGAGACCACTATATTAGCTTGCCTGGTATTCATACATAGGTATATGTACTCTTCGAGACTTTTCCAGAGTCTAGTAGGACTCTTCCCTGTAGGGGGCAGGAAGCTCTAACATGGTTTATAGTTAGTTGAAAAGATGTATAACGGTAACATCTTAGGTCTCTAGGTCTAGTCGACCGGGGAAAAATTACCTCCTGGGAGTACGGCACGTTCTGAGAATCCACAGATACAGTAATGCTCTGGTATACTTCCATCAGGACGACATGGCTTGAGCCCAAAAAACGGATTTTGAGTGAAGCGAAAAATCTATTTTTGGGTGAGATGGCCATGTCGTCCTGATGGACCCGCCCTTCCCTTTCTATGAAAGGGCTGTAGGACCCCTGCCTACATACAGTATCTGTAGCACCTCGTGTACGCTACAAGGAATACAGATGGCGCCAGGATTGGCGCCAGGCACGCTTACGAAACTGGAGAATAGGGAGCCTTGGGAGCGGCTCCCCCTTTTTCTTTCCCGATTTCGTTTCTTGCCAATTGACCCCTCGATACGTAATCTCTGTTTGGGGTGCAGATTGCCATGTGGCGTGTCAAGAATACGTCCTCTGATATGTCGCGATATCCTTTTCATGAGGGATATTCGCTCCAGGAGTTAGAATTCTGGTACCTTAAGGTAAATTCTCTGGGAATATCGCCGTAGTTGTAATATACCCTAGGAAGCTACCCTATAGGAACTTCCATCAGGACGTCATGGCCATCTCACCTGAATATAGATTTTTCGCTTCGCTCAAAATCCGTTTTATGGTCTTTCTATGACAGTTTAAGGGCCAATCCACACGACCCGTTTTCTTTCCGACAGGCTGGTCATCGGTTAGCCGACGTCTAGCTTTCTTACGTGTATTCATATGCAACTGTTCACAAGACCCGTCAGTCTGACGGCGGCCCTCGGTCGTCAGCCGTCCAAGTCGGCTCGGCTTTCTTTCCAAGAAACATCGGCCGGCTTGACGGCCGTTAGCCACCCGTCCCAACCAACAGGTGGATGATGTTTCGTGTGAAACTGGATCTGTATCGTACCCGTTCGTTTCGTGGCCTACAACCCCGACTTTTCCTTATAGTATAGAGTCATAGAAATTACTTAGTTTGTTGTTGACACCATGCATGAGAAGTTAATTGACCTTTTTCAACGGTATGAGAAGAAGTTTGACATGGCAAACAAGATGTATAGAAATAATTTGCATAAAGAAAAGAAATGGAAAAAGACTGGAGAGGCATTAAATAAAACAGATCAGTTTATCATAATTTTAATAATCTTGGCTTGGGGCATAAAGTATAATGAAGTTGCATAACTTATTTTATCAACACAGTTATCAACCAACATTTTATAGTGTCAAAATTATCGTAGTTTCCTCGGTCCTCACGTGACAGAGTCTAAGTAAACGATGTATTTATGAAAACCGCGTGCGGGTGAACGGATACGGAACGCCTCGTGTGAATATACATTTCGACGTCGGTTAGCCACCACCCACCCTGTCGGAAAGAAAACGGCTCTTGTGAATCGGCCTCAAACCGGCAAATTGTCTTAGTTCGTCAATCCATCGTCTTTTCTTCCCCCCTGCTTTATTTCCAGTCTCTGTGGAACCATTCTGTTATTCTCAATGTCAATTTATTACCTGCCATTCTCATTATTTTTATTGCACACGTCTATTTCCTTTTCTTGAATGGTATTAGAATGTCCTCTGCTTTAGTTTTAGTCGTATCCATGTTGCTTTATATATATATATATATATATATATATATATATATATATATATATATATATATATATATATATATATATATATATATATATATATATATTTGGTAGCTTCCTTGGGTATATAACTACTAAATATTCCCAGAGAATTTAACCACAGGTTATCACAGAATTCTAACTTCTGGAGCGAGTATCCTAAAGGTTTCCCTTTAAGACATCGTATATCAACAGGGGACGCATGTATTAACGCGCCACATAGCTATCTACACCCCACATAGAGTTAACACTTCGATGTGTAGGAGCGGAGAATAGCTAGGGAGCCGTTCCACAGCTAATCTCGTTCGTGGCTACATTTGGTACTCGAGACGTAAACAAACGGGCGCCATTGCTAAATGACGTCACGTCCGTCCTCATCCTTCGTTCAGTAGCTTGCCTTACTAGTCGGATTTTTCCCTGTGCATACTTTATCGACTTGCATTTTAGCCATGTCTCTACCCTCGGCCTCGCCTTCTTCTGGAAAGTTGAGTACAAGGTTCCAGTATTGTTTAAATAAGCTCTGACCGTAAAGTAACTTTACTTTTCGAGATATTTGATGTTTTGTGGCAGAGCTGTGCCTCGACCGGACCCGCCATTTTATGGCGTCGCTGTTGTTTTGCATGCCTTGTTTAGCTAGCCTCAACAGCGTTTTCCGGCCTCATTAACTAATCGATACTATTAGTTATTTAGTCTTCATAGCTAGGAACTTTATATATCGTGTATTGACGCCTTGTTATCGGTCATCATCTGACCCCATACCAGTTCGCTAGTCTAGCCCTTAGGCCAGAGCGCCTAACATCAGTGTTCATGCATGATATATTTCAGTGATCCTAGGTTTAATTATGAAGATAGTGGCATTATTTTACAATACTATTGACTGTGATACAAGTGTTTTTGCCTTCAGGGACCATATAGGGGATAGGTTAGATAGTGTGCCTTTCAAACCGAACCTATAAATAGGACCCCTATATGCTTCCTTCATCCCCTGCCTTAGGGCATCCCCTCTGTGTAGTCTTGCTCCCCCTACCACGTAAGGGGATCAAGCTCATATCAGAGTATATATCGCTTTCTGTCCTCCCTAAGGGAATGATCCCCCCTTAGGGTTGCGTCCGAGAATGAGGAACGGCACGTCCTTCCTCTATTGCTGGGGCTAGTTCTCCGACCTTTCCTGCAATAGCGATACGTCTTCCATCCTTCCTAGCTCAGGGTGTAACATCCCTGCTCTAGGTTAGGCTTGGAGGGAGTTAGTTCTGTGCCTTGCTGAAACGATACCCATGCACCGTTCTCAGACAGGCTGCCTTACCTTAGGCTAGGGAGCGTCCTCCCTTCCTTGGTGGCCGCTTTGGTACAGAGCCTCCTCCATAGAAGACCCTTCTTCTTCTCCCCTCCCCTCCTATCTCTTGTATGGCCTAACCTATACTTAGGTTAGTCTATACCCATCTGTCCCCTGTCCTACAACTCCTCCTTAGGGTGGAGTGATAGGGCTACCTTGAGCTCCTGTGTGCAGTCCTCTCTGGTACATATACCCTTCATAGTGTCCTATGGGGTTAGCCACTTGATGCGTTTTGTCCACAGGGGTTCTCCCCCCCTCTTGGGTGTTCCCTAGCCCTCCCTTGGGCTACCCTGGCTCCCGGTCCTCTGCGGCCCCTGCTTCTGGGTGATAGGGCTAGCCTCTATCATGGATACACCCTCTCAGGTGGGATGTCTTGGGGTCCGTGGCCGTACCCCTACATCCCTCCTTCTGTCTCTTTCACTATCCTGGTGCCGGTCCCTTGCCGCCTCCCCTGTCGGTGATACCCACCTCCCACCTTGGTGACATATCCCTTGCCCTCTGGGCCGTCAGTCCTCCGTGTGCCGGGGGACTGCCGCCTCCCGTCGGCGTCTAGCCGATGGCCTTCCCTCTTACCTCATAGCTTCGGTCGTCCGTCCACCGGTCCGGCCCCCGGAGTGCCGGCATCCACTGCTGGTAGTCCGGTTCTGCTATAACCCATCCTTGTCCCTGTCACCAAGCCGGCAACCTTCGGCTGCCGGAGCCGCCGCTCCCCGCCGGCATGCCGCCGCTATGCCGGCGGCCGCCATCCTGGTATTACCCCTGTCTTATATATTTGTCTTCCCTAAAGCCAGAAACTCTGCTGGAGCGACCTCCGGCGTGCCGCCGGACTGCCGGAGCCTTCCGGAGGCGTCAAAGCGACTTGCACCCCTTCTACTAGCTATCATCTCATGCTGATAGCCCTACATCGCAATCAGATGGTTTGATTACATAAATAGATAGGTATTATCTTACCATTCTATTAGTAACCATGCTGTCTTCTTGCATATCACATATTTCCAGCATGCTGTGTGTATATTAGCACGGCTGGTTGCCGGAAACCGTTACCCTACGGGATCTTCTACGTTCCAAATTTTAGAGTCTGAGTGGCCTCAGTCCCAGTTTTATATCCTTGGCAATTCCCACTAGAATTCCCACTGCCTTCCTGGCATTCTATGTTGAATTCTGTCCTGTGCCCTCGGTCACAACAAATTGTCTATGGATAAGGTTACGGTAACCAGCCGGGCGGGTTACACGGAGTATGTGTCTATCTCCTTCTTTTCCGCCCATTCTCTGATCATCACATTGTTTATACCACTTAATATTAAGTTAAAGATTAATCATTTAATATTTAACTTTAGAATAGAAGTCATTCTTATGACTCCCCCATACTCATGTTCTCTTTCTCTTACAGGAGGAGCACGTGAAGTGCGACCACGGCTTCTGTGCAGTGAAGCGCCCGCACTTTTATGGGCGCACGGCATGTAGGACTCACGCCCCTTGTGCCAACAAGAGAGGTGATCTGAAGTTCTGGGACCCGCAGAACTGTACGGTCTGCCAGGAACGCCTGGTCGAGGCGTTCAATAACCCTCCCTCATCGGAGGTTAGGGACGCTTCTCGAGAGAAGCTACTCAAATGGGTGCGTGGCTTCCAGAAGAACGCCACTGGACCGTACCTTGCCACGGAAGACTTGAGGGCCTTACTGTTCCCAAAGGCATCCCCAGACTCTGTGGTCCCCAAGGATCAGATCCCCACCGTCCAGATCACGGTGGAACCCGATGTTGTCATGGCCCAGTCCATGCACGAGTGTCGCCTGGATACCGACAACGCGGAGCGTATGTCGGAGGTGTCGGAGACAACGGAGAGGAACCTCATGGCCGAAGAATTGGACTATGAGGAGGACCGAGTGGAATACGCCGAGTCGGAGCAGGAGGTCGCTCCGCCTTCCACCACCGCCCCAACTCCTACACCGACGAAAGTATCTCTCCCGTCTACCTCCGCCACCCCGGACCCCATCCCAACCAGCGCCCAGGAGATGTTCCGTATGCTTGAAGCTCTTATGGACAAGAAACTCCGTGAGACACACGAGTACATCAGGACCATGGGAAGTTCCAAGGAGCCGAAAAGGATTTCGGTTAAGGACCTCCCGGCATGCTCGCACGCCAACCCCTGGAGGTATGCTGAGCATATGCCTATCGCAAAGGGCAGGATCTTCGTCAGTGAGAAGGTCGGCTTGGTTGCCCTGGAAGAAGTGGAGTTCTTCCCGAGTTTTGGGGCTTATCCGGACTGTTACGTCCGGCTTCGATCCGAACCTGCCTCTAAAGAAGAGACCGAACCTAAGGAGGTGATAGTGTTCGATCTCCCGAAGGCCCAGGCTATGCTGGCCAACGCTTTTAAAAGTAGGGATTTTACCTGCTCAAAGCTTCCGGCACTGAGCAAGAAGCACCCTACCTACGTCGCACCTGATGATGCGATCCTCCCCTTCATGGAAAAGGCTTCACTGCGGTACACAAGGCAGTGGAAGAAGGGAAACCTTGCCCTGCACTGGAGGAGTGCAGACCCTTCTCCCTGGTGACCCCCCCCCCGATGTTCAACACTGGAAGGATATCCAGCATACCTTCGTGGTGGGAAAACTAGATCCTAACGTTGCTGGACGTCAGTTTAACGAAGACCTCCCGAAACTTAATGACCATCTCCTTCGTCGGGAACATGACACGAAGGAAAGGCTCGCCGCATCCATGTCCCTCCAGGTAGAGCTTGATGTCATGGCCGGTGACATTAGAGTCCCCGACCACTACATGGTGCTCGCCAAAACGCATCTGGCGACTGCAGTTAAGGACTTGTACAGCTTCATGAAGGCTCGGAGAGCCTGTCGTGAATTCGTGTTCTCAAGTGCCACAGTGAGACACGAACCCCGGAGGCTGGTTTCCTCCAACATCTGGGGTAAGCACCTCTTTCCCTCTGATCTTGTGAAAGAGATCACCGACAAGGCCGCCACGGAAAACAGGAACCTTCTCCACAAGTGGGGCATGTCGAAGAAGAGGAAATCCTCTCAGGACGACGGCCCTCAACCTAAGAGGAAATCCTCCAAGCCAAAACCCCAGCAACGTCAACAGAGACGGCAGTTTCCGGGACCCGCTACTCCCCAAGTGGCTGCTCAGCCACAGCAGACCTTTCAGCTGGTCACCCAACCGGTCTTGTCCCAGTCACCGGTTTTCACCCCTGCCTTCGAGCAACAGACGACTACCTTTCGTCCCAAAGGTAGAGGCTCAAGCAGAGGTGCAGGCAGAGACGCATCTCGCCGTCCCTCCAGAGGCAGAGGAAGAAGGGGAGCTAGCGGCCGAGGCAGTAAACCCTCGGGACACCAGAAGCAATGAAGTGCTTCCGGTGGGAGGAAGACTCCGCCAATTCCAGGATCGTTGGACCTTCGATCCCTGGGCACAGAGCATCGTCAAGAAGGGTCTAGGCTTGAGTTGGACTCAACCACCCCCAACCTTCCAGCAATTCTTCCAACAATCAACCCCCCTTCTGGAAGAATATGTCCTAGATCTCTTGAACAAGAAGGTGATAAGGAGGGTAAAGTCAACCAGGTTCCAAGGGAGACTGTTTTGCGTCCCCAAGAAGGACTCCGACGAACTCAGAGTCATTCTAGACTTATCCCCCCTCAACAAGTTCATAGCGAACAACAAGTTCAAGATGCTGACTCTTCAACAGATAAGGACCCTTCTGCCTCGAGGTTCTTACACGGTCTCCATAGACCTGGCGGATGCCTACTGGCACGTTCCAATGAACCACCACGCTTCCTCCTACCTAGGATTTCGACTCCAAAGGAAAAGCTACGCCTTCAGGGCCATGCCCTTCGGCCTCAACGTGGCCCCTCGGATCTTCACAAAGCTGGCGGACGCCATAGTACAACAGCTCCGCCTCCGAGACGTCCAGGTGATGGCCTACCTCGACAACTGGCTAGTCTGGGCTCCATCGCCCGAGGATTGTTTAAGATCCTGCAGCAAAGTCACCCAGTTCCTAGAACACCTGGGATTCAAGATAAACGCGAAGAAATCTCGCCTCTCTCTAGCTCAGAAGTTCCAATGGTTAGGAGTCCAGTGGAACCTTCAGTCACACCGCCTTTCCATCCCCCAGAAGAAAAGGAAGGAAATAGCAGGGTCTGTCAAACGACTGCTGAAATCCAAACGGATCTCAAGATGTCAGCAGGAACGAGTTCTAGGCTCTCAACAGTTCGCCTCAGTGACAAACCCAGTGCTACATGCACAGCTAAAGGATGCCGCGGGGGTCTGGAGACGTTCTGCATCCATCGCTCGAAGAGACCTCAAGAGACGGCTCCTAAACAGACTTTGGCTGCTCCTCAAGCCGTGGTCGGAAGCAAAGGCCCTGAAAAGGTCCATCCCTCTTCAACACCCACCTCCATCACTCAACATCCACACGGACGCTTCGCTGGAGGGTTGGGGAGGTCACTCCCACCAAAAACAGGCTCAAGGCACATGGTCTCCCTTATTCAAGACGTTTCACATCAACATCTTGGAGGCCATGGCGGTCCTTCTAACACTGAAGAAACTCTCCCCGCCTCCCTTGATCCATATTCGTCTAACCCTAGACAACTCGGTGGTAGTTCGATGTCTCAATCGCCAAGGCTCAAGATCGCCCCAGATAAATCAGGTGCTTCTGACAATCTTCCGTCTGGCAGAGAAGAAGAAATGGCACCTGTCTGCAGTTCACCGACAAGGATTCTGCAACGTGACGGCGGACGCTCTATCCCGGACAAGCCCGATAGAGTCGGAATGGTCTCTAGACGCAAGATCATTCTCCTTCATCTCTCACCAAGTCCCAGAACTTCAGATCGATCTCTTCGCAACGAGCGACAACAATCAACTTCCTCGATATGTGGCCCCGTACGAGGACCCCAAGGCAGAAGCAGTGGATGCCATGTCACTGGACTGGAACAGATGGTCCAAGATCTACCTGTTCCCTCCCACCAACCTTCTGCTGAAAGTCCTCTCCAAGCTGAGAACCTTCAAAGGGACAGCGGCCCTAGTGGCTCCCAAGTGGCCCCGGAGCAATTGGTACCCCCTGGTCCTGGAGCTGCAGCCCACGCTGATCCCTCTCCCGGGCCCAGTTCTCTCCCAGCAAGTACAGAAGTCGACTGTCTTCGCTTCATCATCGAAAATCAAGGACCTTCATCTCATGATTTTCTCTCCCTAGCCGCGAAGAAAAGGTTCGGGATCTCGAAGAAAAGTCTAGACTTCCTCGAGGAATACAAGACCGAATCCACAAGACGGCAATACG
>NC_090736.1:43200276-43212776 GCF_036898095.1 Palaemon carinicauda | reverse complement strand
ACCAAAACAAGCCAAAAAAAAAAAAAAAAAATTCTTCTGATCATCTCGGCTTTGCTCATATAGAAATTACTCACTATACTTTTTGTAAGTGCAAGTAAACTAATTGCAATAAAATAAAGGTTTACTCATCTTTTATTCTTCATAAAAATTTGTATAGAATATCCCCATCACACACCCAAAATCCCCTAATCTAGGAATAAATCCCCACATATGGCAACATGACTCTGAGAGTTTGAGTCTACTCTCTTCTTCTTCAAAATATCCAAATCATTCTGTTCATGCAAATTTACCAGTGACAAAAAAAAGAAAAAAAGAAAAAAAAATCACGTGGAAACGTCAATGTAATGGAATTCAAGTATGATATATATTTGATATCTAGGCTACACGAACAAACACTAATTATATACAAAGATCACTGTTGAATTTGTTTTTTATCTATCATATTAATGGAATCATTCTATTATTCCTTCGAATAATTACACATAGACCTACTTGAAAAGGTAACAAAATACAAATGACAGCCGTCCAGTTCCTTCCCTAACTAAGCTTGATATAACCATAGTATATGGTTATCGAATATTAGCCTTATGTACTCAATATCACTCATGCCCGGAAACAGACTTGATCACTCAATCGTTCATTTAGAATAGACAGACTATGAAGTTCATCCTACGTCTTATTCTGAATAAGAACAATGATTTGGTAATTAGAAATAAATCCTCCGATAGAATGTTATAAAAACATCTTATAAGAAACTGTCTCTATATATTTTGGAAAAAATATAACTCTAATACCCTTAAAAAAAATCTCCGACTCTGCCCCGAGTTGCTAGAGCGTTAAAATGTAATTTCATCGACGTTCGGGTCAGTTTTCATGATTTCTTATCTCCTTCGGTAGCACATTCCAATGCTCTAATTGGCTTTAAGCCTATAACTTCCTCAGCTGTGATTGGTTGTTTACTATAGCTTCACACATAGGTGACATCAAACATCGTAACCAAAACAAGCAATTATTCCTTCCAATAATTTACGTTACGCTTGAAATGTAAGAAAATACGAATTACAGTCATGTACTACTGTAGTTCCTCCAATATACAGTATAAGCTCGATAAAACAATAGTAGTTATTTGAATATCTAATATTAGCCATGTAACTCAATACCTGACTCAGACCACCAAACTTCTTCTTCTTTGTCTACATCTTTTCTCACTTCTATGTAGACCACCAAACAGAATTATTTGATTAATCTGTGAAGATTTTTTCTTCACTCTTCTTCCTTTTGTGTTTAGGCTCTCTACTAATACTGTAGTTACCCCTAAATGTCCTCTCCTACATTAAGTTTTCTTTACCGAAACATCGGGAAAACTATTTTAAATCTACTAAACTTGTTGACAGTAGCGTTCGCCATGCTCGTGATGTCACAGCGTAGATACGCACAGCAAAGGCCTTACCCCAGCGTATGTTGGTTCTTTCCTAAAACTACTTAGGTCGAGATAAAATATTAAACTGTTTTTTAATATAATATTAATGCTGCTGACTTGAAAGCAGATTTTATTTCTCAATACCAATTAAGGTCTGTTAATTTTTAGATGTATGCCCATCGCACCAGCCCATTGCTAATTGTCATTCACTCCTAAATTTTTAGCTAGATAGAATACGTAGGATTATTGTATATGCAAACTCCCTTAGAGCAGCAAGATTTCTCTGAGTATTTTGTGCAAAATCCTACACTCCTTACAACAATATATTGCCCTGTCCAAAAGTCTCGGTATGGCACCTCCACTGGGTTCCCTGCGCTCAACGTACGTCACCTGTCTTGAAAGGTGAAGACAGGTGAGCCGGCACGAGCCTATCCTCGCCCCATTCGTTTGCAAGCAGTATTGACTGACTGACCGACCTGGTCAGTGAATCTCTGCACCACTGGCTCACCCCCTACCCCCTTCCCAAACAAAACTCGACTTGCACCAGGACCTGCCGAGTGGAGATAGGGAAGAACGCAAGCCTGGGGAACCCTATTTGCCGAAAGTTAGGAGTCTAGGGGGGAGCCAGTCAAGGGTGCAAAGTGCAAACTGCAAATATTCGGTCAACAGCCATTTGAGGACAAGGACAGTATTCCAAGGGGTGCAGGTACCAATACGTGGCCACTTATTCCCCCATTTTTAGCTTAGACTAATTTTAACTTCACTAGGTTTCACTGGCTATTACACATTTCGAGTTGTGTGGGGTGGGATTGTCTGCACAGTTTTTTCTATATAATTTTTTGCTCTCGAGACTAGCCGTCTCCGGGTCACTGGGCCATGTATCCGTACCAATTTCAATTAATAATTATTGCAGAAGACCACGAGTCTAATCAACCATCTATTTCATTAATCTGCATTTCCTTTTGTTACATTTTGTGTTTGTTCAGATGTCCATTTACTTTAATTATTTATTATGATTATCTAATCTCGGGACAGTATAACCGATATTTTGAAAGGAGTAAGCCTTTAGTAAGTCAAGTGTATTAGCAAGTGATTTATCATTGAATCTATCTGCCTCGAAAGTAAAGCTCCATATCTTTAAACTTTACTTTACTTTACACCACTGCTCCCATTTTTGTTTTGTCTCAATAATTACTTAACATAATATTCCTGTTTAGCATCTCATTGGGGTCCTTGGGACGGAGTTGAAACAGAGCCTAAGAGTGTAGATGACCTTAGACCTGACAAAGCTAGAGTAGGCCATTAAATTATTCTTATTTCACGTGTGGAGATTTCCGGCCTCTGGACAGAGTACAATTTCCTTTTTTTGCATTTAAAAGTGATGGTTAGTGAACTACGTCAGTAAAGTTATTAGCAGGGTGTTTGTGTCCTTATCCTCCCTTGTTGATCTTTTAGGAACTGACGTAGGAAGAATTTCCTGGAGCAACAAGTTCCCACTCAACATCTAAAAAAATCTCCACACGAGTGGTCCTTCGAACCGGATCTTTTACCTCTGACTTATGAAGCATTAACGTAATTAATCAGCTTGATCAGCTTGATTAAGCATACAGTAACTCGCTATATCACTTTGTGGTCATTATGATCTTTTTTGTATAAGAACTACATAACCAGGTTAATTTGTTGTTTGAATGTTCTCTACAGTTTTTTGTAGGAACTTCGCTTTGTCTCGAATCCGTTCATCCACATGTTGTGGCGGATTCCGTTCATAACTAGAAAGTTCTAAATTGCTTGAAGTAAGGTTTTTGCGTTGTTCAGACGTCCGTGTTTACTGCTCAACGAGGTCACCGGTGTACTCGTTTTGTCAACTAATTTTGCTAATTTAACATATAATTTGTAACATTTTATACCTTGGTCTACCTTCCTTTGTGTCATTTACCTTCCCTAACTTTTCTAACTAACATTCCCGTATACCTAGCATGTGTCTTTGTCCTATAGAGCGAATTGGCACAACATAATTTTAAGTTTTTTTACAAGTAGAATAGAAACTTTATTTCACCAAGTCCGTTTCATTCCACGTGTTTGTTCCGAGATGGCGGATCTTGTTTACAACCCCAAACTAAAGGGTGTGTAATTGTTGTCTACTGTATGTAACTCTGCGTTCAGTTCCATTTAATTTCCTTTAGCGAGGAACTTTTCGTTTTTGTCCTTTAGCAAGGATATTTTTGTTTTTGTCCCTTAGCGAGGATAATTTTGTTTTTGTCCTTTAGTGAGGAGATTTTTGTTTTTGCCCTTTAGCGTGGAGATTTTGTTCTTGTCCTTTAGTGGGGAGATTTTTGTTTTTGTCCTTTAGTGATGAGATTTTCGTTTTTGTCCTTTAGTGAGGAGATTTTGTTTTACCTCATCATGAGGGAAATTTTATATTCGTTTAGCCTCTACGAGAGTGCACTTTAACAGTTAAGTCGTTGCCTTGTGCGCCTATTTACCTTTTAAATAGTTCAGTGGTCGCCTCAGTGCGCCCGCAACTGTGAAATCGTCATGACAACAGTGTAAACCTCAACTTGTTATTTTAACTTTTAACTTATTTTTTTGCATTCATAAGCCCATGCACTTTCTAACATACGCCATGTGCGTATGTAATTCATTTTGGTAAAGTTTTTGTCATGTGACCGAACATCGTCTGCTTTGTTGGGCCCAGTCAGTCTGAAAGTCAAGTAATTTTGTGATTTACATTTTGTTTTATCATTTAAGCATTTTTCTTCCATTATGAGTAATTTTTAATATTCAATTATATCACTTGTAAATTTGTAAAAATTTATATTCATGTTCCTCGATTTTGCCACGAAACTTTGAAAATTCAGTTACCCTTTGTTTGCTTTTCCGAATCCGTTCATCAAACGTGGTCAATCCAAGATGGCGGACTTCACTTTTAACATAAACATCCTTCCACCGCCTAAGGCAGAAATGCTCAGCCCCGAGGAGATTAATACTCGGCTTAGGGAACAGGAGTTAACATTCAACTTTGTTTGCGAGGACGCAGACCTAGTAATTCATGCTCTCGCTTCAGTAGATTTTCCTAACATGGGTCCTGAAGCCGTAGCTCATTTTAAAACTGAAGTTGGTAAAGTAAGAGATGAACTTTGTAATTACAAGAATTTTTGGAGACGTCATTACGACCATCCCATTGTTAAAGTAAATTATCCTGTGCTTGCTGCCTGCTCAAGTAAAATTGAAATTGCTTTTAATAGCCTAATGGCTCATCCCAACTTAATAATTAAACATAATTAGTCTTGTTCTTCTATGAGGGCAACACCTTCAGTGACACGTCCCTTTGTAAATGCCATTAACAGTCCCTTAGTTAATACCCCTAATGTCTCAGCACTCAGGCACAATGATCATAATTTTGTATCAATTCCCCAACCCGTGAAATCTTCACATTTTAATACTATGCTGCCAACACGGCACAAGATTAGTGAGTTTGCTTCAGTCCCTTCTGCTCCGTCCTCATTTCCAAACCTTAACCCAGCGTCTGATCGGCCTCAACCCTTTTTGTCTTTACCGCCGGTAATGGTGCGTCCCGAAAAAATTACCATTCGCGGTCTCAACTAGGACCCCCATGGTGGTAGTGCAAATACCACTCAACCTGACAGTGTGCGTGAAGGCCAGCAAGGGCCTGTACCGGTAGATTCATTCATTAAACTCGTACCATCCCACGGATCAGTGCTCACGTTGCCTGCTTGTCCTATCCTTAAGCCCGTAACTTCCGCTCCAACCCGCGTCAATGCTAAAACATCCACGTCAGAATTTGAATCCTGCTCTCAGAACGAGCCGCGGGATCGCAAACTTAAGACTTTAGCAGTCAGAAAGGAACCTTTTGCACTCACGGCGGATTTAGCGAAGGTCACACATGTAGATCTACCACCGGAGCTTAGAGCTTGTTTACGATTAACCTTGCTTGAGGATCACAGTACCATGGACGTCATTTATCATTTTCATTCAGCTATATATGGCGCCACCATTAACTTTTATTATTTTTGCCAAGTCATACAGCAGCATTTTCCAGGTCAATCCCTTGCTTTAACTTCAATGCGTAAATTTAATTTTTGCCTTGATAATTTGTCATGTTACTACAATCCCCCTGACGTCCTTCAGCTCGTCCTGAACACAACTTTTACTTTTAATGATCCGCTTTCAAACGTTTTCATTCAAGACGACAGGAAAGACTCTCCTGGTCATAATTGCGATGTTCCCATGGACTTAATTTGTCTCGGTTTGTCATTCAAACTAATGTCAAATAACTTTTCACCTGCTAACGCCGAGAAGGAAGTAACTTTTCTCTTTTTGTCCCTCGACGAATACATAGCTTTCATTACGCCAGTCACTTTATTTGTAAAAACATTTTATGTAAAACGTTGGGTGTCCAACTGAGACTGGGATTCACCCCCATAATTTTGAATTTGTCATTGGCCGGACTTATTGCTGAACTCGACTATTGTTGGCTCACGTTTTGTTTGCTCTACTTTTATCCCTTGGGTGGGAAGAATTGAGTCATTTTAATAATTTGATCACCATTGCATCGTACATTTAAAGTTAACACTGATCTTTTACTTATCTTAACGCTTCCTTGAAGCATTGCCTGTGGGTTAAATTTTCCCCAAATTCACATTCATGCATAACTTTAACTCGATTGATTCTAAAAAACGCTAGCAGCGTTTTCTTAACTTGAAACGGACGTTGCTGTGAAGAACAACTTCACTCACTTGTTCATTCAGTAAGTTTATCTCACGCGTACTAACAAGTAGTTGAATCACATTTTCCGGAACTAACCCCTCTCTCCCTTTCTTCTCCCTTTTATCCCCAGGGTGTGAAGAAATTTTCTTCACTCTTCTTCTTCCTTTTTTATTTAGGCTCTCTACTAATACTGTAGCTACCCCTTTAAACGTTCTCTCCTACATTAAGTTTTCTTTACCAAAACATCAGGAGAACTATTTTAAATCAACTAAACTTGTTGACAATAGCGTATGCCATGCTCGTGATGTCACAGCGTAGATACACACAGCAAAGGCCTTACCCCCAGCGTATGTTGGTTCTTTCCTAAAACTACTTGGGTCGAAATAAAATAACAAACTGGTTTTGGATATAATCTTAATGCTGCTGACTTGAAGGCAGCTCAGTGTCACTGGGCCACGTGTCCGTCCCAATTTCAATTATTAATTATTGCAGAGGACCACGAGTCTAATCAACCATATTTTTCATTAATCTGCATTTCCTTTTGTTAGATTTTGTGTTTGCTCAGATGTCCATTTATTTTAATGTAAATTTGTATAATAGATCAAGATTATGTTAATTAAACCTTGTTATATTTTTACTCCCTCATTTATTTGATTGTCTATTATGATTATTTAATCTCGGGACAGTATACCCTATATTTTGAAAGGAGTAAGCCTAGGTAAGTCATGTGTGCTAGCAGTGACTTATCATTGGTCCTATCTGCTTCGAAGGTAAAGATCCATATCTTTAAACTTTACTTTACTTTACATCACTGCTCCCATTTTTTGTTTTGCTTCAATAATCGCTTAACATAATATTCCTGTCCAGCATCTCACTGGGGTCCCTGGGATGGAGTCGAAACAGAGCCTAAGAGTGTAGATGACCTTAAACCTGAAAAAGTTAGAGTAGGCCATTAAATTACTTTTATTTCACGTGTGGAGTTCTCCGACCTCTGGACAGGGTACAATTTCCTTTTTTGCATTGAAGAGTGATGGTTAGTGAACTATGTCAGTAAAGTTATTAGCAGGGTGTTTGTGGCATGAGTGTTAGTGCTCTTTATCATCCCCTGTTGATCTTTTAGGAACTAACGTAGGGAGACTTTCCTGGAGCAACAAATTCCCACTCAACACCTAAAAAAATCTCCATATAGTCATTTATATAAGTTTTAAAGCTTACCCTACTCTTTGTGACGTCAGAAAGATGTATTTTCATTATTAGAAAAAATGATTTGGTAACAAGAACATATCTCTCTGATAAAATGTGTTATTAAAATATCTTCTAAAGGACTGCCTATATATATATTTTAAAGAAAATAAAGTTTTATTTCATTTAAAATAAGATAAAAATGTCTTCGGGTCCTATAGCTAGAGCGTTTGAAAGCTATTATTATAAAATTACAGGCAGGTTTTTTTTTAACAGAAACTCACAAGTCTCCGGAACTCTTTCTTGGCGGGATATTCCAGTCCTCTAATTGGCTGGATTTTCTCAGCTCTGGTTGGTTATTGCCTTTGTTTACAAATTTACACATACACATCTAACATCGTAGCCAGAACTCAGTTAATTATTCCTTCGAAAATTACGTATTTACTTAACTTAAGCATTAGAACGAGATCCATTATCTATATTATTAATAAATTAATAATATTATGAGTTTGGTTGAGTCTTCTTTGTCTACATCTTTTCTCACTTCTGTGTCAGGTCACACAAGATATTTATGCCTTCCTCTCCAAGACTCTTCCATAACTCTACTAGTATATTATCCGGTCCTGCAGCTTTACTATTTTTCATCTTCTTTACTGCTTGTTCTACTTCTCTTCTAGTCACTCCTATTGTAACTGTCTCATTTGGGAGTCCATCTTCAAATACTGTTATTGGGTTCTCCTCATTCAATAGTCATTCAAAATAAGTTTCCCACCTTCTTTTAATTTCATTCTCTTCATTGCTATCTTTTATTTGCCTTATCTTTGTCAGGTCTTTAGATACAACATCTCGGGTCTTAGCAATTTGTAATATTTTCTTCTCTCCTTCCGGTGTTTTTCATCTCTTTATAGACTTCATTTAATGTCTCTGCCTTTGCCTTTGCTACTGCTCTTCTTGCTTCTTTCTTTGCTTGTTTATAGTTTTCTTTATCCAGATCCTGTCCTGTTAGATCTGCCCTCTTCTTGGCTTCTTTTTTGGTTTTAACCCGTTCTTGCGCCTCATCATTCCACCACCACGATTCTTTAACATTTGGGGGTCTTATGAGTTTGTTTTAGTAAAAATAGTAATTTTTAAGTTTCAATTTATCTACATTAAGTTTGGGCATTTTACCACTACCCAGTTGAATTCATTCATAAAATACGAGATTGCATAACGTCACATATAACCACCAATCACAGTAGCGAACATATTAGCCAATGGGATGCCAGATAATTCCAGCTATGAAAATGGTTCTTCTGATCAATGGGCTACTGTTGGCAAACGAGTCAAATTCACTCGAGATATTTCATTAAAATATACTACTTAGGAAAGAGTTTTATTGTTTTGAGTTTGTTTCCATAAAATTTCCAGTTCGTAAGTCATCATTAATCTGAAATATGAATACTGCTGGCATTTTACCCCTATATTTTATAACGACATGTTTCATAATAAACAAAATACTATCTCAGCTCGGTAAATTAATAATTTAAACCAGCAAACAGAAGCAAAGAAAACTATGCAATTCATCCTACTCGTAATGCCGTCACAAATGCGTAATTTCTGAATAAAAATATTGATTTAGTAATCAGAATATATTCCTCTAATAAAATATGTTATTAAAACATCTTCTAACGGCCTATCTCTATATCATTTTAGAAAATATATCTTTAATTCTCTTAAAAACAAAACAAAAATCTTCAGCTCCGTCCCAAAGTTAGAGTGTTTAAAATCGATTTCATGGAAATTCGGGCAGGTTTCTCTAGCAGCAAATCATAAGTTCCCGAAACTCTCTCTTTGAGGTAAATTCCTGTCCTCTGATTGGCCAAATCTTCCTCACCTGTGATTGGCGGTTCCCTACAGTTACTACAGCTTCAGACATACACACGCACACATCTAACATTGTAGCCAAAGGCAAAGGCAAGTATTCCTTAGAATATGGCGTATTTATTTAACTTACGCCATTCAACAAGATACATCATTTATTTTACAACCAACTAATAACTTTTTTTTCAGTTTATTTCCGTAAGAATAAAATGTTTAAGTCATAAATATATCTAAAATATGTAAAGGGTTTTCACTCCAACCCAGATGTAGATTGCATGACGTCACATACAGCCACCAATAAGAGTTGAGAATGAATCAGCCAATGAGACACCAGATATTTCCCGCTAAATACATATGGTGAGATGGTTCCTTTGCTTTATGAGCTGCCATTAACGGACGAGTTAAATTTACGAGAGTCACTTCATTCAAATGCTCTAGCTAGGGTTTTTCATACTAATTCATTTTTATTCATATAACGATGATATTTCAGTAGCCCTAGAAGAATATTTTCTTCTTCTTCTTCTTTGTCTACATCTTTTCCCACTTCTATGTGGGGTCGATGTTTCTGGTCAGCTTTCTCCATCTACCTCTGTCCCACACCTCATTACCGGTTAATCTCTTTGATCGAGGGTCATCCTCGATACAGTCCACCCACCTTCGCTTTGGTCTCCCTCTCCATCTCGTTCCCTGTACCTCCATTTCCATCACTCTCCTCCCATTATACTGTTCATCTTTTCTCACGACATGACCATACCACCTCAGTTTACTTTCTTGGATCTTATCTGATAGTTTTTTAACTCCTGTGGTACCGCCAATTACCTCCTTCCGTATCTTATCTCTTCTTGTCATCCCACACATCCATCTCAACATTCTCATCTCTGCCGTATCCATCTTCTTCTCTTCTGTCTTCTTTATTGCCCACGTCTCCGCTCCATACATCATTGCTGGTCTCACAACTGTCCTGTGTACTTTACCTTTCAACCTAACCCTTATTTTCCTGTCGCATAGCACTCCACGCACTTGTTTCCAATTCTTCCATCATGCTTGTATTCTGTGGTTTATTTGTGCCCCCAGATCATCACCCTCTGCAACTGTTGATCCTAAATACCTAAAATTTTCAACTCTTTTCAATCTATCTCCTTGTAAACTAACTTCCCCATTCTCGCCATTTTTCAATCTCAAATACTCTGTCTTTTTCCTACTGATCTTTAATCCCCTATTTTCCATTTCTCTTCTCCTCTCCTCCAGTTTCTCTTCTACTACCTCTCGCCTAATGCTACACGGTATAACATCATCAGCAAAAAGCATACACCAAGGAGACTGATCTCTAATTCCTTGTGTCACTACATCCATGACCAGATCAAATAGGTAAGGGCTCAATGCAGACCCCTGATGTAGCCCTACATTTACTGGGAAACTTTCTGTTAGTCCTATACTGCTCTTAACATTTGCTTTTGCCCTTTCATACATATCTTGGGTGATTCTTACGTATTTCTCAGGTACTCCCTTTTCTCTCATACATCTCCACATCTCCTGACGGTACTCGATCGTATGCCTTCTCCATGTCAATAAAGACCATATGTAATCCTTTTTGTTTCTCCCGATGTTTTTCTATCGTCTGCCTCAAAACAAATATTGCTTCTACAGTCCCTCTTCATGGCATGAATCCAAATTGTTCCTCACCAATTGTTGTTTCATCTATGAGTCTCTTCTCACTGATCTTCCCCCATATTTTCATAGTATGGCAGCTTTATGCCTCTATAGTTGCCACATTCCTGGATGTCTCCCTTCCCTTTATAGGTGGGAATGATTAGGCTTGGGACCGGCACCAAATTGAGGCTGGCTTGCCCCTCTCAGTGGCTGGGTTCTAGAAGAATATTTTCTTGTTTCTTATATATTTTAGATATCATTCAAATATTTATCAATTACAGACTTTCCCTTAAGTAACCACACTTTTCTTTTAGGAATAAGAAGCGTATATAATAAGATTTTATGTGCTTTTTATCATAATTTCTTTTATCATAGTCATTATCAATTAGAATATTTTGTGTGATAATGCTGATAATTTTGAGTTCATATTTATTGATTTTATTAAAAAAAAAATAATGCAAACCAGAAGTCCAAAAAAGATTAGGCCTGCCTGCATAGCAAATAGCATTGTATATGCTATGTATAGATATGACTTTCCTTTTTATGTTTGTTTTGTTATAAACATTATTAAAACAATAGCTTGAATACAGAATAGAAAAGAAGTGGTCTTATCATCGAAAAAAAAAATCATTCAGAATTTCATCTTGGCACTGCTGGAAGACAATGAATTTATATAGGATCACTCCTATATAAATTGATTTACGCTGTTTGCCTATTAAAGCAAGAATTGCGTTTAAAATATGTACAATAACGCACCAAGTTATCAGTACCGGACGTCCAAAATATCTATAAGAATTGCTACACATTGTGCAGCCAACAAATCGTGTTGACACTATAATAGTTACAAATGGTTTCAAATTATTGGGACCAAGATATAGGTCTACTGTAGGTTCTAGATCTTTCAAATGTGCGGCTTCAAGACTATCAAATAAGCTCCCACTAGACATACGAAAGACTGAAGATTTTAAAGCTTTCAAGACGAAACTGAAGACTTTCTTGTTTCCTAAGTGTTTCGATAACGTGGATTTGACAATAAACGAGCAATATGCGGATTGCTGAGTGCTTTGGAATGTATAAGATAAAATGAGTTATGAAAGGTCCTATAAAGGGTAATTTCCTATAAAGAGTAGGGTTCCCCTGTAGTATAAGACCAGAAAAGCAACCCCTAAGGTAAAGTAATTGGAAAGCGAAGTAGTAAGTGGAAAGGATAACCATACCTGTAGGTCTTGGAATTCAACAGAAAATATGTCATAGTTTTTTTGGTAGGAATTGGAACATCCCACACGAAGCTAAAGATAGAGGATTCCGATTGCTCCTCCTATTACGGTCCAATGGCATCTGCTATTCAATTTAAGATTGTCTTTGGGTATTTCTGATTAACTTAGCGTAGTTTTGAAAATCCACGCAATTGCAGAACAATCCGAGGGCATGAAACGAAGAAGGGAGAGAATCTGTTACAGACTGGGCTATTGAAATTGGTGGTTACGTTTCGCACGCCGTATATGGAGTAGAGCTCAATCGTTTCTTTTTCTCTGGAGTTGATGATATTACTCTGGATTTTTTATAGTCTTTAAAGTCTTGAAAATAATTAAAGAGAGTTAGAAATAAAAATCAATGTGCTTCTATTCATCATAAAAATTAATCTCTCTCTCTCTCTCTC
>NC_090736.1:43187776-43195276 GCF_036898095.1 Palaemon carinicauda | reverse complement strand
ACCAAAGGAGATTATGAGTGAAATGCCACTTTCTTTAAAAGGACAAGTATCTAATTAAGTGGTCCTACCAGTATTAACTTATGCATCAGAAACTTGGAGCCTTACTAAAACCTTAGAACATAAGCTAGTTACAACTCAAAGAGCTATGGAAAGAATAAAGATGGGAATAGCACTAAGAAACAGAAAAAGAACAACAGGGATACGAGAGCAAACTAATTGTCGAGAATATTCTAACAATATGTAAGAAAAAGAAATGGACATGGGTAGGACAATTAATGAGAATTATGATAGATAATAGATGGACATTAAAGATAGATGGACATTAGAATTAACAGAGTGGGCCCTTAAAGATTGCAAAAGAAGCAGGAGAAGGAGGAGAAGACCATGGATTGACGACCTAAGAAAATTTGCCGGCATACTGTAGACTGGAATAGAAAGCCCATTAACAGACGTGTGAAGACAGACATATCTGAGGCCTTTGTTCTGCAGTGGCCTAGTAACGGATGATGATGAGGAGGATGATGATGATGATATTTATATCATAATCGACTTTTACCAATGTTTTCATTGATGAGGTGATTTGCATGAAGACAAAATATCTCATCTAGGAAAACCACTTATGAGAGGGAGCTTCTAAAAGCAAAAGGAGCCAAGCAAAGCAATTTTGAGTGTGTCCTCTTTTTTTTCCCCTTTTTTTTCCTGGAAGTAAATCTGACGCATATGGTAATGTTTCCTTTCTTCTTCTTTTAAGAATGGGCGTCACCAGGCTAGATTTCTAAGAATTCGCGAACAACATAATGAGAATTTATATGCATGTTAATGCAGTTCTCATTTTCATTACCAACATAAAGAGAGAGAGAGAGAGAGAGAGAGAGAGAGAGAGAGAGAGAGAGAGAGAGAGAGAGAGAGAGAGAGAGAGAGAGAGAGAGAGATTATGAAATATTTCCAAATGAAAAAGGAATGGCTGGTTATATACATGAAAAGTCGCATATAATTTCCGGTTGGCCGGTGGTTTAAATCAATTGTTGCGTAATCACTAGCGAGTCGGTAGTTAACGGTTATACAAGTTCTTTTTATAACATCGACATACAAGTTTCCCTTACAAGTCATGTTTCGTTAAAAAAAAAAAAAAAAAAAAAGGGATTTTCGTTCTCCTTGGTGTTTTCTGTGTTATGCATTTAACCTAACACATACGAAGTAATAATAATAATAATAATAATAATAATAATAATAATAATAATAATGATGATGATAATAATAATAATAACAATTTACCCTCGCTAACAAGTGATTCAAGTGGAGAAACTAAAGATGAGAAATTTTTCCGTTTCCATCTGTTTCTTCAACATAAGAAAATTTTATTAGAAAGTGAGAAATCCCTAAAGCGACAAGCTCCCTCCTCTGTAGGATCTCTCTCTCTCTCTCTCTCTCTCTCTCCTCTCTCTCTCTCTCTCTCTCTCTCTCTCTCTCTCTCTCTCTCTCTCTTTCGATGAATTACAAAATCATCGAAAGTTAAAACCCCTTGGCAGTGTGCCGAGAGAAAAAAAAACGAATCCTATTTTCCCGGAGAGGGAGTCGAAATGATGAATACCAGGAGATCCAGGACCCCAAGTCATCATACACATGATAATACAAAAGGCTTTCAAATATGTACGAGATAGCAATGGAATCCATTCTGACCCTGTGTAGAGAAGAGGGGACGCTCGCGGTTTTATACTTTGTTTTTCAAGATGTTCATGCAATTAGTATTTTACAAGTAACTAATGGGAATTATCATAACAGCTATTTCCTTAACATCACTTTTGGTTATCAGGAAACAATTCTATCATCAATTTCTTGGTGATTCTTTATATGAAAAGTTACACGTTGCTAGATATTCCGTGCGAAAAATAGTCAAACTATTTCGACATAAGACAGACGGGTATTATGTCAGCCTATTGTATAGGCCATATGTGGATGAGATCATGGTGAGGGGTAGATGGAGATGGTTTTGGGCTTGCTCTTTACACTCCACAAGAGAGATAATTTCACCAAACGTTCAACTGGGCTCCACAAGGCACCAGAAGAGTTAGAAGACCCAGGCCTATATGGCTGAGGACTATGAAGCGTAAATTGGGAGATGATGAATTGAGAAGTATTGATTTAAAAGCTCAGGATAAAGACGACTGGTGAAATCTAACAAAGGCCCTTTGCGTCAATAGGGGAAGGAGGAGAAGGTGATTGTATATTCGTTTATTTTTATCTTTCTTTTTTTTTTTTAGCGCGTCAGCATAGGAAGAAATCTGAGCAAGATAATAATTCTAAGTCAGTATCTTTCAGAGAAATACTACAGGAATGTAGCCACAATTTGTCCACAAGTGGAAAAAAAAATTATTATTATTACTACTTCTACTCCTTGCTAAGCTACATCCCTAGTTGGAAAAGTCGGATGCTGTAATCCCAAAAGCGCCAACAGGTAAAATAGCTCAGTGTGGAAAAGAATCAAGGAAATAGAAAAACTACAAGTAATGAACAATATGAAATACAGTATTTTAAGAACTGTAACAACATTAGAATAGATCTTTCATATATAAACTATTAAAACTTAAAAAGAAGCAAGAGGAAAACAAATAAGATGGAAAAGAGTACGTGGGTGTACCCTCAAGAAAAATAACTCTAACCCAAGACAGTGGAAGACCATGGTACAGAGGCTATAGCACTATTCAAGACTAGAAACAATGTCTTGATTTTGAAGTGTCCTTCTCCTAGAAGAGCTGCTTACCATAGCTATAGAGTCTCTTCTACCCTTACCAAAAGAAAGTAGCCACTGAACAATTATCGTGCAGTAGTTAACCTCTCGAGTGAAGAAGAATTGTTTGGTGATCCAAATGCTGTCAGGTGTATGAGGACAGAGGAGAATGTGGAAAAAATAGGCCAGACTATTCGGCGTATGTGTAGGCAAAAAAAAATGAGCCGTAACCAGAAAGATGGATCCAATGTAGTACTGGCTGGCCAGTCAAAAGACCCAGTAACTTTCAACGGGTGGTTGGTGCCCTAGCCAACCTACTACCTAGTACTTGAAAGGGGAGTCTTAGAAACTGAATACAAATGATGATCAGAGTCATGATAATTACAGTATATATATATATATATATATATATATATATATATATATATATATATATATATATATATATATATATATATATATATATATATGATAAATTTTGTCCATTTAGACGTGTTTTTCATACTCAAAGAAGCCATATATTTTTGATACATTAATGTCTGGATTCTCTTAACCACCTCGGGATCAGAGCCCCAGGCGAAATCACACAAAGACAAGAGCTTGTTACCGGCCGGGAGCTGAAACCTGGTCCGGCAAGCTTGTATAGACAGTGACCTACCACGTGGCCTGTCTATACAAGTATTGACAAAGGTCCAAAAACGTTCATAACAAAATTATCTGGTCGATTCTCTAGACAATTAAAAGGTTTAAAAGTTTAAAGGCCGCTCATGAATGGCAGAGGCAAGGGACAGTGACATTAGCAAGACAATGCCCCAGACTAGACTGACCGTGTATACAGGGCAAATGATCAGCGCTTAAGGCCCCCTCTCCACCCAAGCTAGGAGCATGGAGGGCCAGGCAATGGTTGCTGATGACTCAGTAGGTAGGCTCCCCCAAACCCCCATCCTTAGCTCGCAAGTATCGTGAGGTTGCAGACTCTAAAGAAACAAACAAGTTTGAGCGTGACTCGAACCCCAGTCTAGCAGATCACCTGGCAGAGACGTTTCCAATAGGCCACAACAACCCTAAATTTGTGTTTTGCTTTTCTTTTTCAATTAACAACAATGAAATGTTATCAAAGAATATATTCGAAGCATGAAGGCTCATTTCAATTGCCTAAAGTGTGGCTGTAAATTCAAAGATGTTTAAATTGAAATTTTAAAATATTAAGAGAAATTCTTTTTCTGTAGTCCCATTAAAAAAAAAATCTGAAATGTTATTTTCCCTTGACTTATGCAATGCGCAATTATAATTATTATTATTATTATTATTATTAGCTAAGCTACAACTCTAGTTGGAAAAGCAGGATGCTATAAGCACAAGGGCTCCAGCAGGGAAAAATAGCGTAGTGAGGGAAGGAAATAAGGAAATAATTAAACGTTATAAAAAGTAATGAAAGTTGTGGCTGATAATTCGTTCATATTCAACTCTTGTATAAAGTAAATATTTATCAATAAGAGCAGAATTTTCTAATTTCCAAATTTATGCGAATCTTGATTTACTGCATTGGTTTTAATTATCACAATTATATTCTTATGTTCATATGACTTAATTCTAAAAAGATAATAATTGTTACCATAGTATTTAATTCACCCTAAGAATATGAAAACGCATCATCATTACTAATGAATATATAAATAAATGAATGAATGGTCTCTATCTAACATCACTGCATATGGTTTATGCAAAAGTGATGTTGCACAGTATACCTGTCTTGGTATTCACCGGTACTTGTATCCTTGGTCTTTTATATTCAAATCTTCACAAAAAAAAATTTATATTAAATAACTGAGACGAGGAGCATTTAGTATCAAGGGGAGAATAGAAATACGTTCGTTTCAGTATACATTTGTAGTATTTTTCATTATTGCTGTTTTTTACTAATTTGAAGTCTCTCGATATAAATCAGAGAGAGAGAGAGAGAGAGAGAGAGAGAGAGAGAGAGAGAGAGAGAGAGAGAGAGAGAGAGACTGTAGTGTTGAATAGAGGGAGAGATAATGGTTCTTCATTGGCATGTTAGAAACATTGAGAAAGCAAGTAAGAAACCAATACCCTCGCCTTTCTAACTGTCATTGGGTCAAATCGAACATAAGGGAAAAAACTTTATCATTCATTTCCTTCCGTATTCTAAAATGTTCAGCGGAGAGAGTATCAAACAAATTAGATAGATTAAACCTACCGACTTTTCCTCACGCACGGGTAACAAAATTTTCCTAGGGATATGTTTAAAAGAGTAAATTACAGTACGAAAGCTCTGAGCAAATGCCAAGGAGGAAATGGTATATTGAATTAAAATGCAGGAAAACACACGAGAAAGTGTTTCGAAGCAATCTTTCTATCTGTCAGTCTCATGCCTTGAAGTAATGAGGTAAAAAAGTGACATAGCCGAAGGCGATGTGTTTTTACGAGAAATTCTTTATTTTGCATTGGAGTGAGGACGGGTATAGAGAGGGGGGTTGTGGAGAGAGATGGAAGACGAGGTTACGAGTTTTATTACAAGGAAAGATTAAGAGGTGAACTATGTATTGTAACATATCACATTTTATATATATAAATATATATATATATATATTATATATAAAATATATATATATATATATTTATATGTATATATATATATATAATATATATATATATATATATATATATATATAGTACAGATATATATATAACATATATATATAATATATATATATATATACATGCACCTACATTATACATATGTAAACATATTACGTACATACACACACACACACACAATATATATATATATATATATATATAAATATATATATATATATATATATATATATATATATATTATATATATATATATATATATATATATAGAATATATATGACATAGAGAGAGAGAGAGAGAGAGAGAGAGAGAGGTGAGAGGAGAGAGAGAGAGAGAGAGAGAGAGAGAGAGGGTGGGGGGGTTTGAATTTACCCTTTATATTTTTTTCTGCATTTTTAAAAAGCCGAAGTGACCCATTCACATTCTTCGCTTACTCAGATAATATGATTTGCTTACTACTGCAAGCATGACTTCTAAGGGAGGAAAAAATGGAAGAAGCATTTATTCAATGTGTCTGGAATCGACCTCACACATGATATGTTCCCAGGAGTGCACATATTATCCATTTATGTCTATATAGAAAGTAAATACATAACTGGTAAAAAAGGGACTATTTTTATATATAAACTGTATATATATATATATATATATATATATATATATATATTATATATATATATATATAATATATATATATATATATAACTTTGACACAATGGTGCAGATATATATAACTTTGACACAATGGTGCAGATTCGTCTACTTATCCTCCCTTATATTATAAGGAGCTAGTGTCTAAAATATATTTCTTTCCTGTCATGCTGAGTGGCATGGGGAAGAGACAGTAGTCTTACCCTGCTGAAAGAGAGCACCCCGAGAGTTGCACTCGGAAACCACAATCTCCCACAAATTGCCGAACCCCGTGAGGTTGTAGTTAGGAGAGGGAGATGGGAGGGAAAGGTTCAATCTGTGTGTGCGTGTGTGCTGATCTATCTGGGTATTTAGCCGTCATTTTTGACGGTTCGCATACAGAAAGTCTAATAACACGCATATATTACATATATTAGACGAATCCAACTTACTCTCTGGTCTTTCCTGATCTTAGCTTGGGTGGAGAGGGGGGCCTGGGCTCTGATCAATTCATGTACATATGTGGTCAGTCTCTAGAACATCATCCTGCTAGGGCATTGTTACTGTCCCTTGCCTCTGCCAGTCATGAGTCTGTGGGTTCGATTCCTGTCAGGAACTGTCAAATTTGCCTCCGTTCTCTCCTTGCTCGGATAAGCCTCCAGAGATAAGCAAATTGAAAGATGATAGAACGCTAAGGACGTTACGACAGCATTGTGTGTACTTTCCTCTCAAGTATGCAAATATGATCTTCCACATACACAATTACTACATTTTGATCTGCTTCCGTTAACTGGACTTGTTAGAGTGACCAAAGTCAATGTTAAACTTGAATGATCTGAAAAAAAAATGAATTTTGAAAGCCGGTTTATGAATGTCTTTTTAGTGCAAATGGATACCGGTATATCATTAGAATAAAATCGTAATAATGCATTGTTACTTTTTTTCCATATTAATCCCAACATGTATAATCAAAACTGACTTATTAACCTTTGAATTTACACAACAATTGGTCCACTTACATTGAATTTATTTTTTTTATTAGAATGCATGTTCATACATTTTGTTTTTATAACGTCTTTTTTTCTGTTTTAGATTTTTCTTTTTATATCTTTTTCGTTGTGGGAAGTGGAGAAGATGATTGAATAATTATCATTTGTAGGCTCTAACAAGTTTATAACCTGAGAAGTATAAACAATAATAAATGTATAATCAATACCCATAGACTGCCCTCCCTAGTCCTATCGTGGGTGGAGAGGGTGCTTGGCCGTTGATCAGATGTATATATGGCCAGTCTTTAGGGCATTGTCCTGCTTGATAGGGCAATATCACTGTCCTTGCTTCTGCCATTCATGAGTGGCCTTTAAACCTTTAAACCTAGTTTGTTATAGATGTCTTTTATGTACTTTAACAGCACTTTTAACATTTCATCATCGAGAAAAATTTCGTTTATTAAATGAAGGGCATCTGCCTATCAAATAGGAAAAATAAGGCTTTGTTTAATGTATAAAATCAATTATTTCCA
>NC_090736.1:43172776-43175276 GCF_036898095.1 Palaemon carinicauda | reverse complement strand
TATATATATATATATATATATATATATATATATATATATACGCACACACACAAGTAACAGCAAATAATTGTAGATACATGTGAATGATAGATTAGATCAGGAAGTTTAATTTCACATAGACATTTATTATCTGAGGTGCATAATTTTTAATCAAGAAACCAGGTATCGCTTTTGTCAGTTCTACTTTAAGAATTTAATATTTTCATGAAGCAAATCTCTTTGCAAATGAATGCATCGAGTTTGTACATTCGTAATGCATGGAGTTTGTACATTCGTGTCCTATATAAATTGTATCAAAACTTTACTTTGTAAAACTGAACTGTATCATGTTTATTTCTAATAGGTCAATTGAATGAACCAATTTCTTTGCACGCGAACAATTAAAAATGTGGTTTTGATCCTTAGCATAGGCAATCATTGCATTTTTATTCCTAAGGATATCTTACAATTTTCTTATGTTGTTTAATTTCCTTTTCGAGGGTTCGAAGGATTTACCTGTCTCTCTTTTTTATTTATTTTTTTTTTTTCTTTTTAAACGCCGCTCATCAATGGCAGAGACCAGGTACAGTAACAACGCTCAAGCTAGCACGACAATATCCTAGTCACTGACCATACATACATATGATTAGCGTCCAATCCCCCTCTCCACCCAAGATAGGACCAGGGAGGATCAGGCAAAGGCTGCTGATGACTAAGCAAGTAAACCTACAGTATAATCTGCCCTAAACAGGCCAGTCCCCATCCTTAGCTCACAAGGATGGTGTACCAACCGTGTGTCACACGATCGTACATAGTAACGACATTTAATTTTTTGTATAAATTATGCTTGTATCTTCGCTCTCCCCTCACACTGATAGGGACCTGAAATAACATGTCTGTTTTTCTCACCGTTAACTGTTAACCGGTGCGGTGTCGGTTGAACATGAAATTGCCTGTTATGTTATTTATGCCCTTTTGCACGGAGTTTATGTATATATAAACGAATTTTTTGTAATAAAATTACTCAATTGCTTTCATCCTGCCTTCTTAGTCACAGCCTCTCTCGGCCCGTCACAATGGTGAGGTTACATAACCTACAAAAAACTATCGAGTTTAAGCGGGAATCAATCTCCTGTCCAGCAGAACGCCAGGCAGGGACGTTTCCAATAGGCCACCAATATAGACATTTTCGCATGAATTATATGGTCTATGATATACACATCCCTTGTTAGAGTTAGGAGAATTATTTATGAAAAGTGTTTTCATTGGGTTATTGCTCTTAAATGTTTCATTAATGTTGATTTTTTTTAACAATTGAAGAATATCTTCAAATTAGTTACTATATGGCAGTACAAATAAGTTTTGTGTATTATGGTTTTCCCTTTTATCATTACCAAAGGTCTCTTTTGCTGTTCTCAGTGCATCATCTAATACATTTTCAGGGTACTTTAATTTCTTGCTTATAGTCCTAATCTCAATTATTTCGTCATCAATATATCCAGGGCTGCAAACTCGTGACGCTCTTAAAAACATAAAACTTTATTACTTTGATTTGAGTAGAAATGCACAAGTGCAGAGATATTCATTGGCTATTTATATATGCTAAACTTGAATCTATCGTTCCATCTCTAATACGACAAAAAAAAAAAATGTAAATTACAATAATTCTCCAACTCTATCGCAAAATCTGTTGACGGTACCAAGCCATTCAATCTAAAATGATAAGACATCAAGAATTTCTTTTTCTGGGCACACCCATATTAGGTCGTCAATATATGGAAACCATTCTACCTTATTTAGTAGGTACTAGGTTAGCCAGGGCACCAGCCACTCATTGAGATGCTATCTACTAGAGCTAGATCCTTTGACTGGCCAGACAGTACTACATTGGGTCCCTCTTTCTGGCCGCGGCTCATTTTTCTTCTGCCTACACATACGCCGAAGAGAATGGCCTATTCTTTTCACATTCTCCTCTGTCCTCATACATCTAACAAAATTGGGATCACCAAAACAATTCGTCTTTGATCAAGGGGTTATTATTATTATCATTATTATTACTAGCCAAGCTATCAACCTAGCTGGAAAAGCAAGATGCTATAATCCCAAGGGCTCCAGTGGTGAAACATAGCCAGTGAGGAGAGGAAACAAGGAAATAAACGATATAACAATTAATGTAAAATTAAAATAAAATATTTAAAAAAAACATTAACAACATTAAAACAGATAATTCATACATAACTATAAAAAGACTTATGCCAGCCTGTTCAACATAAAAACTTTTGCTGCAACTTTGAACTTTTGAAGTTCTACTGATTCAAGTACTGCAATGTAATTGATAAGGGGCTACTTTCCTCTTGGTAAAGGTAGAAGTGACTCTTTAGATATGGTAAGCAGCTCTTCTAGGAGAAGGACACTCCAAGATCAAACTAATGTTATCTAGTCTTGGACAATGTCATAGCCTATGTACCATGGTCTTCCACTGCTTTGGGATAGAGTTCTCTTGGTTGAGAGTACACTCGGG
>NC_090736.1:43152776-43167776 GCF_036898095.1 Palaemon carinicauda | reverse complement strand
TGAATTGTAATAACCTACATAATTTGTCGTTTAATAGAATATAGTTTGTACACAATCGACTGCGTTTTAATTTACATACCACGATTAGGGCACTAATAGAAGCTTCAGAAGCAATTCATAATATACTGTATATATATATATATATATATATATATATATATATATATATATATATATATATATATATATATATATATATATATATATATATATATATATATATATATATATATATATATATACTGTATATATATATATATATATATATATATATATATATATATATATATATATATATACTGTATATATATATATATATATATATATATATATATATATATATATATATATATATATAGGCAATGTCTGTGTGTGTGCGTGTGTTCCCGATCATAAACTGTACAGGAACCTAAGAGAATATTTAATGATCGAATCTTCGGTAATTTTTATCGAGAAACCCAACGCCGCTTTTTCCATTTTGATCAAGATCCACCATCAATTACAGGAAGAAGCAGAGAACAATGACCATTTTGATAATAGAGTGCAGAAGTTAGGGAACGTCCGTTTAATGCAGAATAATGGCGTCTTGGTGCCTTCACCTATGACCCAAGACATGGTTAGAAACAGAAGAGATAGCACAAATTAACTTGATGTCACAAAAATGTAATCACTGTGATGCTCTGAAACGGAAAAATTAACCTCCTGGATTATGTTGCAGTGGAGGAAATATTCGGCTGACTTTGTTACAAGTATCCTCTCCATCTTAACATTGGAAATGTTTCATCTTCACAGTTTCTACAAATGAAATATTGGGTGACAAGAGTATATAGGAGTTCAAAAAACTTGGTTCAGAATAAGTCATCACAGAGATAACTTACATGAATCGACCAGTAGCATATACTGACATAGCTTTTTAATCCTACACCCTGAGGGCTCAGTATCTCTGCTAGTCTCTCTCTCTCTCTCTCTCTCTCTCTCTCTCTCTCTCTCTCTCTCTATATATATATATATATATATATATATATATATATATATATATATATATATATATATATATATATATATCCTTCCGCTCGTGCTCAGCTCTCCCCGTCCCTCGGGTATGGGGGAGAGGAAGTATTCATACCCTTATGAGAGGGGGAGGCGTGTTCATGTCCATCTAAATATTTAGCTGTCATTTTTTGACTGGTGGCGTATACTAGTCAACTATAAACTGCTCAGATACAACCGCAAATGTGTATCAGCACACAGTAGCCTGTTCAAGCGCCGAATACTATATTTTATTATAATATATTATATTCACTATCTTTGACATATTACCGACGACAAATCACCATTCCTTAATAAGGTTTCACTGGTAGAAGAGACTAGTCACATTTGAACAAGACTATGCAGCATATGCAATCAAATTTATGTTCAGAAATGTTTCTACATATGTACCATGAAATTTCAGAAGTTCAAACTGCCAGTAAATGTTTTAATGTTGAAAAGGTTGGCATAAGACTCTCTTCATAGTTTGCATTATGTTGAATCTACTTTTACGTTGTTATTGTTCTTCAAATATCTTAAATTTTTGTAATCATTACTTCTCAGGTACAGATTATTAATTTCATTATTTCCTTTCACACTGGGATATTTTCCCTGTTGGAACCCTGCTTTTCCAAATAGGGTTGTAGCTTAGTAATATTATTATCATTATTATTACTTGCTAAGCCACAACCCTAGTTGGAAAAGCAGGATGCTATAAGCAAAGGGGCTTCAACAGGGAAAGTAGCTCAGTGAGGAAAGGAAACAAGGAAAAATAAAATATTTTAAGAAGAGCAATAATAATAATAATAATAATAATAATAACAATAATAATAATAATAATAATAATAATAATAATAATAATAATAATAATTTGTTTAGAGACTTCAAAAACTAGAAGAATTTCTACATCCCTCTTGTTCTCAGTTGTTAATCCTACACCCTTTTCGACTCTAACTTTAAACCATCACAGTAATTATAAATCAAAAAACTTTTCTATGATTATATTTTGTCCAAAAGAAATGCCTCGGTTCACCTATGAAGGTAAATAGCAAATCCCACGCAATATCAGAATTTAAGAACATTCTTTATAAAATATCTTCAAAGAGTAATCCCTCACTCACTGCTAAACGAACACCTATTTAAAATCTTAATTGCAAAAGCGTTTTTCGTTTCGACGCTAATTAGCCTCTCGAAACATTCGCCAGTTTGCCTTCCTTCAAGTTTACCTTTGGGCGTTCTGAACTAATGGTAAATCACGGTCATTATAAGATATTGAGGGAAGCTGCTGTTAGGTTATAATAGAGAGGCGAGATGAATGCAACTAACTTTTATCCAACAGATAACGAGTTTATATACAGGCAGTTCCGAGCAAGAATGTCACATAAATTCAAACAAACTAATGCATGAAAAGGCAACGTTAAACAAGAACTGTTATTAGTGCGGGGGGAAAGCGAGATATACAAAAAAAAAAAAAAAAAAAATACCGTTAGTGTGCGGGCATGTGTGAAACATGAGCGGTAGCCTACATGACTCCCTTCACCCCTATAAAAGACATACATGTGAAATAGGGTGCCCTGCTCTTTAGAGGTGCACTGTGGGAGATAAGGAGGTTTTAGGCGATGAATGGAAACCTAGTTTTCTTTACCACAATGTTAATAAAGAAAGCCTTCGGTGTGCAGCGGATCACGAAGAAAGGGCTGGTGTAAATAAGTGTTAGCAGTGGCTTCCTAGTGTAGTTGTGCAGAAAAACATGCGATGCCTTGTTCAAATCTGTCGGCATGTATTGCTTTGATGGGGGCTTGTAAGTCTGGCGGCAGGGAGAAAATTTTCCCACAAAATAACGTAAGAACTGGAGATAGTCGGAGGAGGTTGCAGATGGAAAAATTTTGAATAACTTTCATGGCATTTTACACAGAATTATCTTGTAAACACTTATGGCGAAGTAGAGAACTTATGCTAAGGTCCTGTTTTCTCTCAAGATGACACATTTCATCTGCCGAGACATTCACGTCATCTTTATGAATGGTACTTAGTCCCAGGTGGAAGAGAATACAAGTATGACGGCCATGTAATATATGCTGCAGGGGAGGTCCATGAGCTAGACATACGCAGAAGGGGAGGTCCATGAGGCGTTGAAAAGTAGCCTCCGAAATAAGAAGTCCCAAACAGAAGTAATTACAGGTTTATGTACTAAAGGTGGTGGTGATGAGAGTCCTCGGAATGTGGTCTGAGTTCACAGGCTCATGATAATACCCCTTCAAGAGTTTGAGCATGGAGAAAACCTTCGCTTTGTGCAAGTAGGAGGTAATGTCGGCAATCTTTGGGAGGGGGTACCATACGGTTCTGTCTGCATGTTCATACACTAATAATCCCCACAAGGGTACAGGGAGTCATCTTTCTTCAAGATGATGTATAGGGGCGACGACCATGTGTTGGACATTTTGGTGAACGTTTGTTTAGCGGCTGCGTAACGAACCGATACCAGACGCCTGAATCTGTCGAACACTGGGGCCCTGGCGTCTTGATATGGTTATAAATATTGCTTTTGGCAAAATTCTGGATGGAAGACTTCCGGGTATGACGTGACAGGTGAGCATAGGCATCTGTGGGTTGTAGAAAGAGCTGATAAAGCTTGGCTATACAGGCGGCTGGCGATAGCTCATACTACTCCAGGAGGTATGTTTTGAGGGTGTCATTTGCTTGGTCGCAAAGTCAATTGTAGATTTCCAGAAAAAGATCCTCAGTGATTGCTGTGAGGATATAATCTGCTTTGTTACTTGAGTAAGTCCCTGCCTCAATGCAAAACTGGGATGTGGCGTGGATAGAAGAGTCAGAGTCGGAGGGCGGCATCATTAAACAGTAGGGCACAGCAGTGAAGGGGAAGGAGGGAAGGAGCTGGTCTTTCAGCGGTCACCAATTGTGCCAGGCTGCTGTTAGGTTATAACAGGCAGGTTAGCCAGGGCACCAGCCCCCTATTGAGATACAACTGCTAGAGAGTTACTGGATCCTTTGACAAGCCAGACAGTACTACATTTTATTTTGATAGTTCATTACTTCTCTTGTAATTCATTTATATCTTTGTTTCCTTTCCTCACTGTGCTCTTTCTCCGTGTTGGAGCCCTTGCTCTTATAGCATCATGCTTTTGTAGCTTAGCTAGTAATAATAATAATAATAATAATAATAATAATAATAATAATAATAATAATAATAATAATAATAATAACAGAGAGGGTAGAAGAAAGCGACTAACTTTTATTCAAGAAGATAACGAATTTATATGCAAGTAGTTCCGAGTAAGAATGTCACAGAAATTCAAACAAACTAATGCCCAAAGGGCAAGCTTAAATAGGTTCTGTTATAAGAAAAATGGAAATATCCTTACAGTATACGAGCAAGTGTTAAACACGTGAGGTACAATAAACATTCAAAGTGAAGCTAAATACAGACACGATTCCTATTTCATATAAGTATTATGATAATAATGATAGAAATTATAATATCAATATCAATTTTAATCTTTTAAGAGTATTCATACAAACATATATGTACATATATATATATATATATATATATATATATATATATATATATATATATATGTATATATATATATATATATATATATATATATATATATATATATATATATATATATATATATATATATATGTGTGTGTGTGTGTGTGTGTGTGAGTGTGTGTACATACGTCAGCGTACTCATTACGCTGCAATAACAGTAGAGTGAGAGCTCACCTTTTTCGATACAAAAAGATAGTTTTGGGGTAAAATATAGGTACATAGTAAGGGCATTCGGTAAAGCGCATACCTTCGCCCACATCATGTTGTATATCACATGATGTAAATATGAATTAAGTATATTTTGACACTAGTAACGAGTAGTGGGAGATGATATATCATTGGAAGGAGAACGGATTGATGAGGTAGAATCATTTAAGAATTTAGGAACTATGATCTCCAATACAAGGATTTTAGAATTAGAGTTCAATGAAAGATTGAAATAAGCAAATCAGACAATGGCTAGGTTAAGTAAAATTTGGAAATCAAATCACCTGAAGTTACATATGAAAATCAAACTATATTAGTTTAGTGAGATTGGCGTTACTCTATGGACATGAGTCATGGTAGGACAATGATACAAATTCCAATAGATTTAGTAGATTTGAGCCCAAAGAGCTCAGAAGGATATTGGGAGATAAATGGCAGAACAGGATTAGAAATGAATTTATTACAGAGATTACTCGTGTGCCATATGTGGATGAGATCATTTTGTCCTTTTCTATTTCATATATTTAAGGTAATTATTAAACATCTAATGTTATTATCTCTCTTAACGGCAGTTTTTTTTTTTTTTTTTTTTTTTTTTTTTTTTCATAAGTGGTATAGTTAGGAGTTAATCATTTTGAAGTTTTTATATAAAATCTCATTTTGACGATATGAAATGTAATACCTTCATAAAAAAAATATGAGCGTCTCAGTTCACAAACCTTTTCGTGTCATAATGAGAGAGAGAGAGAGAGAGAGAGAGAGAGAGAGAGAGAGAGAGAGAGAGAGAGAGAGAGTGTGTGTGTGTGTGTGTGTGCAATGATTCATTACAAATTCTAAAGAGATTCATTTCAAAATTAATTACTCTAGTCTTCATCTTGTAACTATCATGTATATATATATATATATATATATATATATATATATATATATATATATATATATATATATATATATATACAGTATATACATTTATATATACATATAAAAATTATATATATATATACAAGTTATTAAGAGTGGGTTTATGGCTTTTGCAAATTTCTTTGAAATCTAAATCTCACATGGGCAAACATCTCTCCACGACAAATTTCATTCTAGTATAAATTAAATAGCACTGTAAAGTCTTTTTATGAAATGCCAGTGTTATTTCACAAAAAGGCCTCAAGATGAGTAGAATTTGGAGTTGCATGGTTCAACAGCAACAATATAATTTTTTTCTTATCCATAGAGGATTGTTAACTTTCGTCGGAAAACAGCCAAGTTCAAAAATGCTATGGCTTTCGTTTTGCAGAATATTGTCCATGTCTCTCATTTCACGTTGAATAACTTTCATGGCGTTATGCACAGAATCATCTTGTAAATACTTTTATGGCGAAGTACAGAACTTACGCTAATCCTGTTTTCTCTCAAGATGCTGCATTCAAGTACCACTGTTAAAGAAAAAAATAAAAAAAAAATAAAAAAAATAAGAAAATAAAATATTATCTGAAATTCACCGTAAAACTATACTGTTCTAAGCCGTATTTCAGTAAAATACAGGTGACAGTAATATTTGCCATATTTTGTTATTATCTTTTACGGGTTGGTGATCGTAATATCACTCTTTATCGTCAGTACTGTATATCCGTTTTTAAAAAGGTAAATATCTTGTAATAAATGTCACCAGGTATTTCCCTTTTTTATGCAAATTTTTGAGTGTATTAATAAGTTTACCTTTACAACCTTTTCTTCCAAAAGCATTATTGAACTATTGGGGATTACTATATAATTTAGTATACAAATAAAAAGCCCGATATATATATATATATATATATATATATATATATATATATATATATATATATATATATATATATATATATACATATATATAATATATATATATATATATATATATATATATATATATATGTATGTATATATATATATATATATATATATATATATATATATATATATATATATATATATATATATATATACATACATATATATATATATATATATATATATATATATATGTATATATATATATATATATATATATATATATATATATATATATATATATATATATATATATGTATATCAATATATATATATATATATATATATATATATATATATATAAATTTTATATATATATATATATATATATAAATTTTATATATATATATATATATATATATATATATATATATATATATATATATATATATATATATATATATTCAATAGGTTTTCAGGTTTTAAACTTCGCTATTTCAAAGATTTTCCTTATTCTCTTCTCCTTTCTTACAGTGGATCTTAATCGGCTTAACTGAATCCAGGATTTGCATATCTAACCCACTTATTTTTCAGCTTCTTGAGAATGGCAACATCCCTTGGGAGGGAAGCTGAGTAAACCATCTCTCTGCCTTTGACAACGGGATGACTTTGGACGGAAAAGAAGACTTTGATCTCCATCAGTAAATTACCATGAAAATACCTCTAATTTGGTAAATGCTTTGAAGTGGAAGACAACATCATTTGGATGAATACATTTACTTTGCTTATATAAGTTTGCAGTCTAGATTGAAAATATGAAAGTTATATGAAATAAAATAAATATTTGTTAATTGAAAATCTATTTAATAATGAGGATATTTCATGATATAAATTAATAAACTAAAAATTTATTGAACTTCATCTAATTCTGAAAAAAAATTCAATATTTGTTTATTGAAAATGTATTTAATGATGATATTTCATGCTGTAAAAAAATAAGCTAAAAATTTATTGAACTATATCTAATAAAATAAATTATACCTGGTAAAAAAAAACTTATAATGATTATAAATTTTCATCTCTTTATGAAAGTATATTTTTTTTCTGTTTTCAACATATAATAGGGGATTAGATAGTAAATATAATCTCTGCATATGCCCTCAGATGGATTTATTGCCAAGAATAAGAAAATAAATTTATTTATATGAATTTGAGGCCGCTATTAGAACAAAGTTACATAAAATAAAATAAATATTTGTTTATTGAAAATATATTTAATGATGAGGATATTTCATGATATAAATTAATAAACTAAAAATTTATTGAACTTTATGTAATTCTGAAAAAAATATTTGTTTATTGAAATTGTATTTAATGATGAAGATATTTCATGCTGTAAATTAATAAACTAAAAATGTATTGAGCTTCATCTAATAAAAGAAATTATACCTGGTGTAAAAAAGTTACATTAATTATGAATTTTCATTCCTTTATGAAAATATAATTTTTCTTCTGTTTTCAAAATATGATAGAAGGTTAGATAGTAAAAATAATCTCAGCATATGCCTTCAGATGGATTTATTGCTTAGAATAAGAAAAAAATTATTTATATGAATTTGAGGCTGCTATTAGAACAATGAAAGAGGAGAAGCTAATCATAGGAGCAGGCATGAATGACAGAGTAGGGAGGAGAAAGGACGGATATGAGTAGGTACATAGAGGCCATGGCTTTGGCACTAGAAATTGCTCAGAGTTTATAATTGGCATCAATGAACACCTGGTTCCAGAAGTTGGATAAACAACTGATAACGTATAAACGTGGAGCAGTGGACAGCCAAATAAATCATATTCTGGTTAGAGGACTTAGCAAAAACACCGTGATGAACTGTAAAGTGATTTTGGTGAATACGTGTGTTCAACTACATAGACTGGTACGGATGGATTTTTTAAAATGAGGTAGGAAACCCAAGATGAAAAATACTAGAGCTAGAATTAAGGTTTGTTACTTTAATGGAGAAAAGGTGAGCAATATACACTCACACATACACACATACACACACACACACACACACACACACACACACACATATATATATATATATATATATATATATATATATATATATATATATATATATATATATATATATACTAAAGACTTACGACATGAAATAGTTACACCTCAAAAAGCTATGGAAAGATTAATGATGGGAATAACACTAAGAGAGTAAAAAAAAACAATATTATTAAGAGAGAAAACTAAATTAGAGCATACTCTAAAGCTAGGCTGACACTTGCATGACTTTTGGCCACGATTTTGTCGTGGCAAGTCGACTGAGAGGCTCTCGCTCTGTTCACTTTTAGTCCACGCATAGTTCACGATGAGTTCACGACGAGTTCACGAATAGTTCACGACGAGTTTACGAATAGTTCACGAATGCGTGCCCATCAGTGTCCACATTGACACAAACTGGCACGACGAGTTCACACATACAGTAGTTTGCGCATAGTTTGCGCATAAGTTACGCACTTCCCGCATTGGCATGACGAGTTTGCGCAATTCAGACAATATCATGCTGACTTGGGCACGCCCTATAAAAAGAAGGCCTACCTGAGCCCTGGTCCTTTTTGAATTGGGTGTGGAAGAGACAACATGCTTAATGCCGATGACATCTGCCGTTAACGATGAAGGCGAAATTCAACAAAAGTACCGAAGGATTTGGGGAGAGAAGGGTGACGAGGTTTTAGCAGTTTGGAGGTAAGAATCAAGTTACTTTTACGCGTGTTTCATTCGATTTTCAAATTGCTCATATTTGAACTTAGTCAGTTCATTAACCTAACTTGCACGTCCTATAGAACATTACATGGTAGTTCGTGATATTTAGAAGGAACTTGATGATTGTCATTACACTTGTTATTTTTTCGTGAACTTTGCCAAAACTTACCGAGGTTTAAGTATCACAGGTTAAGTTAACGAGTAACTCAGTTCTTTCATATATTAACGTTGAAATAAATTCTAAAAACTTTAGACTGGGCTATTGAGCTTGCTTATATGATGGCTAAGTAGACTGAGCACTGGAAAAAACTTATACTAAATTTTAAGCTAGGCACTTGACATAGTAAGGAACTTTAAATTTGTATCAAGCTAGCCTAGAACTTAGTTATCCTACTAAGCTAAATACTAAGAATATTATGGGGTTTGCTATCAAACTTATTACATTTTTTACAAGTTTACATTTAAGTAAAAATATCAAAGTCTTACTCTTTAGCCTAAACCATAGATGGCCATGGCCTTTATTACAGATTTTTCATTGTAATTGTCAGGTTATGGAAAAATTCAGTGGTGACCATGTTGTGCTGGAGTGGTGTCTAGCGCAAGGTCATCTTTCCAAGAATAGCGCGGTTACAGAGCACAAAGGACAAGGATTCTATGAAACAAAGGGATTATATTTCATTTTCCTAAGTTATAAATTTTCTATTTCATTTTGACTTGTAATTAGATATAAATTAAATGATTTCTTTAATTAACCCTGTCACCATTAAATTGTATATCATTGTATGATTCCAACAAAAAGTTTTTCCATATGGCGACCGTGACAGGATACGTGCAATCCTTAACCACCCTGTCCTTTGTGTTGTAAGCGTTTTATTGTGGGTGGGGCTGTCCTCGGCTTCCTTATTTTTTATATTCAATATAGTGTTATTGGTATATGTACTGAAAGCATCAAATTTGTGCTCGGGATTTGAATATTTTTATTGAATTCAATATATCGGTCTTTTGTAACATGGCTAAATATTCGTAATTGTTAGAAACTTTGATTTGTTTATCTAGGCCTGGTATTAGATTGCCTTTTATAGAATTATTAACATGTCTGAGGATATATTGACGAAATGGCATTCTTACGCTCTGCAAAGAGTAACAAAGATATACAATACAGTTCAATCGAATCTCGAAGGATTGTCTGAACAAGATACACTTTTGCACATTCACAGACTTGAACAGTTAGAAAAAGAACTGTTAGGGTTAGACCAGGAAATATTGAACTATGTCATAGATAAGGAAGAAGAAAGATTCATTGAACTAAAGATTAACAAAGATGAAGACTACCAGAAAAAGGATAATGTCGGCTTTAAGTTTACTAAGGCAACAGGATTCTAGTTTAGAAACTGTAGCCACGCCTACCCCGGTAGTTAACCTTAAGAATGAGTTAAGGATACCTCAAGTTCCCTTACCTGAATATGACAACACCAAGGGTCAGTTTTTAGTCAAGTTCTTTTATTAATTTGAAAAATTGACTGTCAAACAAAATTGGTCAAATCACTCATGTATCTACGAAATCAGTTGTAAAGGTCTCCAAAGGCACTTGTGGATGCTCTTGATATTGATAATCATACATATGAAGAGGCAAAGAAATTATTATTGCAAGCATTTGCAACTCCATTAACACAAAATTATGATGCAGTTAAAAAACTTGTCGAATTGAAGCTAACTCTATCAGGTGATCCATATGCCTTTGTAGCCTCAATGAAAACTATCATGAATGCATTAAAAAAGTTTGACGTCAAAGTTGACGATGTTCTCCAGTACTTCATATGGCATAGTCTTAATGATCACTTTCAATCTTTACTAATTCAGATAACAAATGAAAGCAAACCCTCATTAAGTGAAATTGAAAGTAACATATTTAAGGCTGTTGAGTTATAACAGAACATATGAAAGAAATTTTGAACAAAAGGAGAAAACCAGGACTAAGAATATAGAATCAAGCACAACTCTCGCTACCAAAGTTAGTGTTAGCCCTAGATATAAGTCATGTATCCTATGTACAAAGGATGGTAAGAAAGATACCACACATTTGCTCTTAAATTGCCCAGTTTTTGCCAATCCTAAAATGAAAGTAGAGAAACTAAAAGAGCTGAATGCTTGTGTTAGGTGTGGCTATCATAATCATGTGACTCGTCATTGTAAATTTAAGTTTATTCAAAGATGTAGAAATTGCAGTGGATGGCATTTTACACAACTGTGTGTAGCTAAGGAGAAGCTTAATAGTTCCAGTACTAAAGCTTCTGATTCTAGTAATACTGAATCCACCGAAACCTCTATGCATACTAGCGGGAAAAAGCCTGAACTGGAGCATACTTTACATAGCCTCACATTAGCTGAAATTCATCAAAATGTTACTGGTGGGGCTGCAATTTTACCAACTTTTACATGTTCTGTGGCTGAAGAAGATAATGTAGTGCGAGTTTTACGAGATTGTGGTAGCCAGAGAAATTTTATTTGTGGTTAGCAAGTAAACCATATGAAGTTCCCTGTCCTAGCAAAAAACGTCTGTATGACCATTCATGGTTTTAATTCTACTAGGGACCTTGTAACTGATATTGTAAATGTATCTCTCAAGTTAGGTAGGGAATGGCATTCCATCGAAGCAGTTGTTGTACCCAGTATTGATATAGAGTTGAAACTGGAGGGCTTGAATGTCATTGTTAGAGAATTTCAAGATAGACGTTACATTTTAGCAGGATAGTTTCTTAGTGGCAGTGTGGACACTATTGGTAACATTGGTCTTATCTTGGGAAATGATGCTGAATTTTTGCTGTCACTAACTACACACAAGTTTGGATTAAGCAGTCCCTCTGTGTATCTTGACACTCCAGTTGGTGTCATGCTCACAGGTAATATTAACAGAATGATGAAAAACTTGGACTATTTACCTAACTTGAATATTGGAAATACTTCACATACTGCGGTTGGCACTCAAGGAAACACACTTTGTATGGTAGGAGAAGCTGCCCAGACTAATAGGCAATCACAATTCCTCTATAGACATAGCTTTTGGGCAGTCTCTCAGTCTGAGCTTCGAGATGACGATGTTGACTTGATTTCCAACAGATCACCCGTGAGTATCAAAGTTCAAGAAGCCAACACTAATTCAACCTATGCTATTTTTAACGAAAAGGGTAAGCTAAAGAAGTCTGAATTGATTAAAGCTACGGAAAAAATGCTTGAAAAGCCATGCATTGAATATCTGGACGATGAAAAATCGCAGCTATCTGACGATGATACAGAAACCAATGAAAAGCTAGTAAAGTATGATTTTGATAATACAGAACGAGATGAAAAAGGTAAACTAGTAAGGCCACTGACGTGGACCAACAAGATATCCCATTTGTTAGGGAAGAACTTCAATTTATCCCGGGTGATACTGAAGTCTAACTTAACACGTATGAAGAATAAACCTGAGCATTTAAAGATGGTTAATGATGTATTTAAAGAGCAACAAAATATAGGAATCAGAAAATTGAAGATATTAATTCTTTTATAAATGAACATCCAGAAGCTAGTTTCTTGCCTCATATGCCTGTGTTTAAAATGGCCAGTGACACGACTAAGTGTCAAGTCATGTTTCTGTCTAACTTATGTGAGAAAAACAAATCTGCGAAGAGCACTTATAGTCACAATCAGTGTATGCTTCCAGGCCCTTGTATGAATCACAAAATTACAACCTCTCTGATTATGCAGAGATTAGACTCCCATCTGATTTGTTTAGACTTGAAAAAGGCATTTTTTGATGATAGGACTCAAGGAAGAGGATCAGAATAGATTGTTGTTCTTATAGTATCGAAATATTCTTAAGGGTGACTTTACTGTTGTGGGCTATAGGCACAAGCATTTAAGTTTTGGCCTAAGGCCTATCCCTTGTCATCTCATGCTAGCTTTGTTGAAAATCTTGATATTGTATATTGAGAGTGACAACGAGGAAATGGTTAACTTAAAGAAATCACTTTATAATACCATTTACATGGGCAATGGGTCATATTCGTGTAACTCTGCCAAGGCTTTATATGAAGCGTACTACTGTCTCCCTAATATATTTGGACCATACAAATTTGAATTGCAACAATTCGTAACATACGATGCAGAGCTGCAAGAAATAATTGACCGAGATTATGATAGTGAAACACCCAAAGAGGTAAAGTTGCTCGGCATGGTTTATGATAGGGAAGCAGAAACACTAGGCCCTGGTAAGATTTTCCTTGATATGCAGGCTAGCACAAAGAGGTAAATTTTGTCAAAATTAAATAGTATCTATGATATATTTAATATTCATGGACCAATTTTAAACAGGGCCAGACTGTTTCTTAAAAAGCTTCAAGAAGACAAGACTATCACATGGGATAGCCCTCTCTCAGAAACATTAAAAAGGGAGTGGACACTTGTTGGAAAACATGTGAATTCTACTCCTAAGGTAGTAATTCCTAGATTCCTGGGAAGGAAAGATAGTACTTATAAACTAGTGGCATTTTCAGATGCAAGTAAGGATATTTATGGAACTCTGGTGTACATTGTAAATGTCTTCAATGGTAATAAAAGTTTTTTGACAGCCAAGAGCAGGGTTGTTAACAAACAGAGAAGAAAACCATTCCCTTGATTGAATTTCAAGCTTTGGGACTAGCCACAGAGACAGTAATCAGTTTATTTCAAGAACTTGCGGGTCAATCAGTCGTTACACCAATCAAAATTGTGAGCATGGCGATATATTCAGACAGTATGGTTGCTCTTAATTGGCTTTACTCTTATACATATAAGAATATATTGCCGAAGAAAGGAGTTTTTATTCAAAATAGGTTGAAAGCTATAGGTGACTTGTGCCAAGTCTTCCCAATAACATTTTCATTTGTGAATGCATATGATAATCCTGCAGATTATATTAGTAGATGTGTCTCATACAGGAGACTTCTGAAGACTGCGTATCATAGTGGACCTAAGTTTCTTAAGAAACTCATAAAGATGAGGTTCAGTTTAGTTTCAAGGTGCCAAACCCCCTTGAAAAGAGAGATGACGCACCCAGCCTTGAAAGGGAAGATACTTCCTTAGTCACTGTCTCAACGGATTCTGAAAGCAAAGAAAATAACAAGAAAGACATCAATAGCATTGAACACCTGATACCCCTGACTAAGTTTTCCAGTTTCCATAAGCTAGCAACTGTTTATAGGATGGTGTTGAAATTCATCAGGAACATCAGAGAAAAACTAACAAATAGAGGAATTGACGTTCATTGGGGAAATTGTGTCAAGGAGAAAAATCGTTATGCTTTAGCTTGTAGGCAGATAATAGGTAAAGAACAGGAAAATAACTTCCCAGAAGTTTGTGAATTCTTCAAGAAAAGTCATACATTAAAAAGAAACATTCACAATTTGGTAACTCAAATGAATATTTTCCAGAGCAAAGACACTTTGCTAAGAATCTGCAGTAAATTTAGAAGAAAAAAACAGATTTTCTTTCCTGTGCTGTTACCTAAGCCTAGTTTGCTAACTAAACGGATTATCCGTGATATGCATGTTAGTCTAGGACACGCTGGTGTGTATTCGATCTTTTCTCAGTTGCGTAAGCAGTTTTGAATAATCCACTTTTA
>NC_090736.1:43112776-43142776 GCF_036898095.1 Palaemon carinicauda | reverse complement strand
AAATCCTCGGACAGCTAGGTAGCGTCAGGTTCCGATTTCCTTTTATGGCCTCTCGTGGCATGGTTGGTTTCGACCTGGCCTTTCATTAGAAGGGGCTAGCGTTCGATCCCAAGTATGAGGAAGAAATTCATTTCTATTTGAACACGATGTTGTGTTGATATTTATCCATATTGACTCATTAGGGGTAATTTGAATGAATTACTACCAATTGTGTCACGTGGTGGGCCGGGGAAATCGGGTAAAACTCGCTGGTAAGAGACTGATGTCTCGCCAGGTAAATCCTCGGACAGCTAGGTAGCGTCAGGTTCCGATTTCCTTTTATGGCCTCTCGTGGTATGGTTGGTTTCGACCTGGCCTTTCATTAGAAGGGGCTAGCGTTCGATCCCAAGTATGAGGTAGAAATTTATTTCTATCTGAACACGATGTTGTGTTGATATTTATCCATATTGACTCATTAGGGGTAATTTGAATGAATTACTACCAATTGTGTCTTGTGGTGGGCCGGGGAAATCGGGTAAAACTCGCTGGTAAGAGACTGATGTCTCGCCAGGTAAATCCTCGGAAAGCTAGGTAGCGTCAGGTTCCGATTTCCTTTTATGGCCTCTCGTGGCATGGTTGGTTTCGACCTGGCCTTTCATTAGAAGGGGCTAGCGTTCGATCCCAAGTATGAGGTAGAAATTTATTTCTATTTGAACACGATGTTGTGTTGATATTTATCCATATTGACTCATTAGGGGTAATTTGAATAAATTACTACCAATTGTGTCACGTGGTGGGCCGGGGAAATCGGGTAAAACTCGCTGGTAAGAGACTGATGTCTCGCCAGGTAAATCCTCGGACAGCTAGGTAGCGTCAGGTTCCGATTTCCTTTTATGGCCTCTCGTGGCATGGTTGGTTTCGACCTGGCCTTTCATTAGAAGGGGCTAGCGTTCGATCCCAAGGATGAGGTAGAAATTTATTTATATATATATATATGTATATATATATATATATATATATATATATATATATATATATATATATATATATATATATATATATATATATATACATATATATATATATATATACATACATATATATATATATATATATATATATATATATATATATATATATATATATATATATATATATATATATATATATATATATATAGAGAGAGAGAGAGAGAGAGAGAGAGAGAGAGAGAGAGAGAGAGAGAGAGAGAGAGAGAGAGAGAGAGAGAGAACTGGGAAATATAATACTACATATCAAATTTTATTTCTTTCCTCTCTTGTTTTCCGTCAGATTTGTATTTCAACTTTTTGATTAATCTGATGGCGTTGTTGAGGTAGCGTATTCTGAAAAATACAGATATCATGGCAAAAAAATTCAATACTTCTTCTGGAATCTCCTTTTCAAGTTCTCTTGAAGCCTTTTTAAGTTCTTCATCGAGTGTTTTAAAACAGTTTTTTCCTACACGAAGACTGTCCGTGAATGGAGTTAAACACCTCTCTTAACTTAGTTAATTGTAAGAAGAACTCTGTAGAGGGAAAATGCAAATAATCCCTACTTTTGAATTCAATCCATGATTTACCCGAAGTTTCACTAGTTTCTTGATTGCCCAAATGAGGGTATTTGATGATTTTTTTTTTTAACTATGTAACCACCGTTTTTTTTTTCTTCAAGTTTGCATCATCAATAGGGATGTGATCTTGTGTTGAAAAATCAAAATAATTTTCACAATTAGGCACCAAATCTTTAAACAAAAGGCTTGTCAGGTACACTTCTAACGCCATCTCCCTTTCTTTGGTTTGATTTTTTATTTCATTTGCAGACATATTAGTCAACATGTCCTGATTGTTAAACTTTCCATTAGAGTTAGTTTTTTCACTCATGATTTCAACATTTTTGCCAAGCAATAGTGTTCTCATCCTATACAGGATTTGAATGATCATATGGACCGTTCATCTGCCTTATGCAACCAAAGAAATGTTCTAGGCAGTCCAGATTCAGCCTTTGAGTTAAGATATAGTTAACGCCGAAATTGTTTTTCACCATATGGAAAAGTCCAATCAGTGACTTTGACGAAAGTATCACCCCTTCCTGAAATCTATATATACATTTTGTTTTTAGATATTTGACTTCCATTTTACTCACGCAGTCTATCACTTTATTATTAATTACATTTATTTGTTGCTCCATGTGCATTCCAAATCCACTGCGCTTTTGCAAGTCTCTAATCCTTTGGTTTGAATTCATGACATCAAACCAAACATTTATGAGAGATATGAAGTCAGACTGAGAGAGCCTTGTCCCACGTGATAAGCCAGGTTGGTGAGTCATTCATAATCCTCTGTCTGGTCGACCTTCTTTATGTGGGTCCTGTGCTATACTGAGCTATCAAGATAGCTCAGTTGGTAGATTCCTCGCAGGCATGGTTTCGGCTGAGTAGCACGAGTTTGAATCTCTGCCCAGCCAGAAGCTATTGCCAGGAATGAATTCCAGTGGATAAATATCCCCTAGGTAGAATCGGTATTAAATTTCATTGTGGTTCGTATTTGTATTGAATAAAATACCGAGTGTTGGTGATATATATATATATATATATATATATATATATATATATATATATATATATATATATATACATATATGTATGTATATATATATATATATATATATATATATATATATATATATATATATATATATATAATATACATATATATATATGCCTGTGTGTATGTATTTATAGTTTATGTGCATATGTAATAAAAACTATTGATTAATATTGAATTCCCTGTTCGTCAGACATAAGTAACACTCAAAAGAAAGTTGGGATGTAAGAGCATTTACCCTTTTCAGGAATTTGGTCCTAAACCTTTAGGGAGTTTAGGGAATTAATATAGACAGTTTAGTAATTATTCTGTTAGTCCACAACAAACCATATATTTTAATTTTGATTGTTGTACATTATCCTGTCATGTTTGCTGTTGTACAAAAATCTGCGTTACCATCATAATAGCTAGACTTCAAGTTTATAACGCAAAATAATAATAATAATAATAATAATAATAATAATAATAATAATAATAATAATAATAATAATAATAATAATAATAATAATAATAATAACTGATGGGGATACGAACACCTACACCACCAACACAACCAACCCAACAGAAATCAAAACCGCAACCTCCTTGGAAAAGGCGCCTGGAAAAGCAAATCATGGTGATGAGATCTGACTTGATTAAACTGAAAGAGATGGCAGAAAAAAAGGATAAGAAGCAAGACTACGAGGGAGGAACTCAACGAGAAATATAAAATACAAGAGAGGGGACTAAAGAACATAATAGAAGATGTAAAACAGAGGCTTACGGCCAAAGCACATAAGATCCAACGGTACATTAATAGGAACAAGGAATGCCAACATAATAAACTATTTGGAACCAACCAGAAAAGACTATACAGCAATTAAGAGGGGAAGACAACAACCAAGAAATCCCTGAAGTCAAACCAAGTAAGACACTCTGGGAAAATATATGGAACAGTCCGATATCACACAACAAACATGCAACATGGCTCCAGGAAGTCAAGGAAGAAGAAACAGGGAGAATAAAACAAAGATTCACAGAGATCACAGCAGACATAGTCAGACACCAATAAAAGAAAATGCCAAACTGGAAAGCCCCAGATACCGATAAAGTCCATGGATACTGGCTCAAAAACTTCAAGGCCTTACACCTACGTTTAGCAGAACAACTTCATCATTGTATCTCAAATCACCATGCACCAAAATGGATGACCACAGGAAGAACATCCTTAGTAAAAAAAGACAAGAATATGGGGAATATAGCTAGCAGTAACTATAGGCCTATCACCTGCCTACTAATAATGTGGAAGTTACTAACAGGTATCACCAGTGGAAGACTATACAGCCACCTATAGGAGACAAACATCATCCCCCACCAACAGATAGGCTGCAGAAGAAAGTGTAGGGGCACAAAAGACCAGCTCCTGATACACAAAATGGTAATGAAGATTAGTAAGAGAAGGAAAACCAACCTAAGCATGGCATGGATTGACTATAAGAAAGCCTTCGACATGATACCACACACATGGCTAATAGAATGCCTGAAAATATATGGGGCAGGGGAAAACATCATTAGCTTCCTCAAGAATACAATGTGCAACTGGAATACAGTACTTACAAGCTCTGGAACAAGACTAGCAGAAGTTAATATCAGGAGAGGGCTCTTCCGGGGCGACTCACTGTCCCCACTACTCTTCATAGTAGCCATGATTCCCATGACAAAAGTACTGCAAAAGATGGATACCGGGTACCAACTCAAGAAAAGAGGAAGCAAAATTAACCATCTGATGTTCATGGACGACATCAAGCTGTATGGTAAGAGCATCAAGGAAATAGACACCTTAGTCAAGACTGTAAGGATTGTATCCAGGGACATCAGGATGGAGTTTGGAATAGAAAAATTTTCCTTAGTCAACATACAAAAGGGCAAAGTAACAAGGACTGAAGGGATAAAGCTACCAGATTGGAGCAACATCAAACACATTGAGGACACAGGATATAAATACCTGGGAAAAATGGAAGGACAGGATATAAAACACCAAGAGATGAAGGACGTGATCAGGAAAGAATATATGCAGAGACTTGAGGTGATACTCAAGTCAAAACTCAACGCCGGAAATATGATAAAAGCCATAAACACATGGGCAGTACCAGTAATCAGATACAGCACAGGAATAGTCGAATGGACGAAGGCACAACTCCGCAGCATAGACCAGAAAACTAGGAAACATATGACAATACACAAAGCTCTACACCCAAGAGCATATACGGACAGACTATACGTAACACAAAAGGAAGGAGGGAGAGGACTACTAAGTATAGAGGACTGCGTTAACATTGAGAATAGAGCACTGGAGCAATACCTGAAAACCAGTGAAGACGAGTGGCTCAAGAGTACATGGGAAGAAGGACTGATAAAAGTAGATGAAGTCCCAGAAATATACAGAGACAGGAGAATGACAAACAGAACAAAGGACTGGCACAACAAACCAATGCACGGACAATATATGAGACAGACTAAAGAACTAGCCAGCGATGACACGTGGCAATAGCTACTGAGGGGAGAGCTCAACAAGGACACTGAGGGAAGGATAACGGCGGCACAAGATCAGGCCCTAAGAACCAGATATATTCAAAGAATGATAGACGGAAATAACATCTCTCCCACTTGTAGGAAGTACAACACTAAAAATGAAACCAAAAGCCACATAGCAAGCGAATGTCCGCCTCTTGCACAGAGCCAGTACAAGAAGAGGCATTATTCAGTGGCAAAATCCTCCAATGGAACCTGTGTAATAAACATCAGCTAATTTGCAGTAATAAGTGGTACGAGCACCAACCTGAGGGAGTGATAGAAAACGATCAGGCAAAGCTCCTCTGGGACTATGGTATCAGAAAAGAAAGGGTGATGCGTGCAAATAGACCAGATGTGATGTTGATTGAAAAAATCAAGAAAAAAGTATCACTTAATGATGTCGTAGTACCATGGGACTCCAGAGTTGAAGAGAAAGAGAGAAAAAAAATGGATAAATATCAAGACCTGAAGATAGAACTAAGAAGGATTTGGGATATGCCAATGGAAATTGTACACATAATCATAGGAGCACTAAGCACGATCCCAAGATCCCTGAAAAGGAATCTAGTAAAGCTAGAGGCTGAAGTAGCTTCAGGACTCATACAGAAGAGTGTAATCCTAGAAACGGCGCACATAATAAGAAAAGTGATGAACTCCTAAGGCGGCAGGATACAACCCGGAATCCTACACTATAAATACCACCCAGTTGAAAAGACTGTGATAGAGGGGAAAATAATAATAATAATGATAATAATAATAATAATAATATCTTACTATAGTTATTATCATCATCATCATTATGAATATTACTACAATCAATATCATACTTATCAATTCTAATGATAATCATTATCCTTACTAGTATTACCCTTACCATAATGACAATAAATACAATTATCTACTATAGCCTTGCATTTTCAAATGAAAAATATTTTATATGAAATCCCTAACTTCACTCTGTAGCCGCATTCTATACATTCTTTATTATAACATACACTAAGTATACCTTACAACTCACTCATTAGTAATTCTTCATACGATTGTTTATACAGACAAACTTAACAAGTGGCAGTCCTAGTTCTGCAACTCAGACTGACCTCTAATTTACTTTTACCATTTAAAGGCTTAAAGGCTGTTCATGAATGGCAGAGGTAAGGAACAGTGACATTGCCCTAGAGACTGACCATATATGTACATATGACCAGCGCCCAAGCCCTTCTCCATCCAAGCTGGGACCAGGGAAGGCCAGGCATTGGCTGGTAATGACTCAGCATGTAGACCCATAGGTTCCTCCAAACCCACCATCCTTAGCTCACAAGAATGGTGAGGTTGCAGACTTTACAAGAAACTATTGAGCTTGAGCGGCACTCGAACCCCAATCTAGCGTTACCACATAGGCCATAACAACCATTTTCTGAAGTAAACTAGTTGGACTAATTGATTTTTAATAATTGCCATTTTTTTATTTGAATGCTATAAAAGGGACGTAAGAAATTTGTACACCTTATTTTGTACTTTTCCTACGCTCCCCATCTAATTGACCTCTTAACTAAAATTGCTGATTATATAATTATATTTCTTACGTATTACGATCAAAATTACATTTCAATTTTTTTTTTCATTATATATTGTGATTTGCCTAAGGGATACCTTTCCTTCCAAACCTTATATTTCCAGTCACATATTTAAAATATTGGATGATTAAAAAATTGATCCTTATGAAATATTTGTGGGATATAAAATGTATCCTACAACGAGGTACATTTAAGTGATAATTTCTCCGTAAAATAATTGAAAATTAGATCAAAACAATACAGTCTTGCTAAGCTCATAATTTTAATCCAATTTTCTTTTACCTAATGAAAATGTAATTGGAGAAGTGAAGATATACACGTCTTACAGAATATCAAATTACTTAAAAATACTTAGCTAATATTAATTTCATATCATGCTTGTATGATACTTTCTCACATGTTTCTTAAATAATGTAAATGAACTATTGCTCATATCACGCCTTTCATTTTTATTACTTAAAATCTGCATACTCTTTTTTGTAAATGATCAAATTTCCCATATTAACTATTACAATTTACTATATTAAATACATTTGTTCACTTAATTTTTTCTTTTAAATTAATACAAGCAACCAGAAACACCCTCTCTCTCTCTCTCTCTCTCTCTCTCTCTCTCTCTCTCTCTCTCTCTCTCTCTCTCTCTCACTCTCTCTCTCTCTCTCTCGTGCCGCAGTATGTTAGGTCGTGTTGATGATAAATATCCGGGCTGTGACATCGTATAAGCTCAATAATACTGGAAGTGTTGAAAAAAAATAATTTGTCCATAAGATGAAATAAATCTTTTTAGGAATTCTATATATATATATATATATATATATATATATATATATATATATATATATATATATATATGTATATATATATATATATATATATATATATATATTGCAACTAAATGAATATATAAATGAACGTAACAAAGACGCCCTTAAAATGATGAATTAAAGATTTCCAAAACTTCATCTAAAATACATGGATGTCACAGCATGTCATATATCTTTTCAGAAACTTCTCTAGGAGGTAAACCGTACTATCTTCATTAAATTGGTTTAGTTATACAAAAAAAAAAATAAAATAAAAAACAGTAACACCGCCCTCTTAACCTCTTTCTCTCTATTGAGATAAATGATAAATCAAAATACCCAATATAAACCCTTTCATGAATTAACCCTTGAATATTACACCATCTTCCAACAAAGAATGACGCATCACCACATCCTAACCCACAGCCATCGACGGTGCTACGTTCAGGGCCATGTCCATTCTCTTCCACCTCAGACAACATAACTCCCAGCTCTTATCCACGAGCTGTCAATATCCCCCCACAACAAGAGGTGGAAGTTGAGTTTCCTGACGATGTTTGCAATATCAGATGCGGGAACAACTCGCCATGACTTTTCCTGAATACACTTTGCACAACCTTTTGAGCTACTTGGGCCACATCATCAAACATATATTTAGTCGAGGGCCACTAGACTAGATTTTACATGAAATGATTAATAGTTTGTAGAATGTTTAAAGATAAAAAAAAACACAGTTGCTCACCTGTTTTGTTTTAATGAGATTTTTGACACTGAGATTCATGTACAAGTTTTTTTTATGTTAGGATGGAAATTTGTGGTTGCCAGTCTTAAAACAGAGTGCAGATTTTGATCACTTAGCCTGCTACGAATATTTGACTTGGTCTGCTTGAGCAGACTAAAGGTTTGTTCACATATGTAGGTAGAGGCAAATAAGCTTGCATAAATAGCAGCTTTGTTTCTCAAATAAGGAAACTGATCTTTGGCCAAGCAATTATAAAAGTTGAGCAAGTCCCCTTCATTATACTTGGTACGAAGGCTGTCATTATTCTGAAGGTCAATCATTTCGAGTTGTGCTTCGAATTCTACTTCATCAGGAGATACAGAAAAGGGGTTGCTGAACAACTTCAAATCATCGACTTCTTTCTTTAGGTCCTCAAATCGGCTCTCAAAGACCTCCAAAAGTTTTCCTAATTTTGCTGCATAATATTCATGTCTATTGCATACTTTGTGTTTCTCACACATAAGTTTGTAATTTGGGAAGTGTCCTAACTCTCCTTTAACTATCTGTAACTGAAACAATTTTAGTTTTTGTTCGAAAGCTGTCACATAATTGGCTAGCTGAGAAATAAGTTGGTTATTCCCCTGAAGTTTATGATTCAAGTTATTTAAATGACTTGTGAGATCTACAAGAAATGACAAATCACAAAGCCAGTCAGCATTTGTAAGTTCTGGTACCATCTTATTCTTTTCATTAAGAAATATCTCAATTTCATCCAGAAGACTGATAAATCTTTTCAGCGTATTTCCCCTGCTTAACCACCTTACTTGAGTGAAAAACACTAAATCGCCATATTCTGCTTCAATTGCATCAAGAAATTGCTTGAATTGCCGGTGATGCAAAGCTGAGCGTGACTTGATAAAATTGGCTGTAGAAACTACAACTTTCATTACATGATCAAAGTCCAGTTCTTTTCCACACAAATTTTGTTGATGTATTATGCAATGAAATTGTTTCAGTTCATATTTTTGCTCTCCAAGGTGTTTAATCAATAGCTGCACCAATCCATTCTGCTTGCCTATCATTGCAGGAGCCCCATCAGTTGATATTCCTACTATCTTGTTCAAATCTAACTCAATTACTGAAATTTGTTCTAAAATTCCATTAAGTAAATCACTACCAGTTGTCTGCCCCTTCAATGAACTGAGCCCTACGAGTTCCTCATGAATAGAAAAGTCCTCTGTCACACCACGTACAAGTACAAGTAGCTGAGCCGTAGATGTAACATCAGTAGATTCATCAGTGGCTAGGGAGAAGTACACAAATTGTTTACTTTTCTCCTTCAACTGGTCTACTATATCACCCGACAAATCAACAATACGACGTTGCACTGTCATACGATTCAAACTGATATTCTCAAACTTTTTCAAAACATCTGGAGAAAGTTTTTGAGCAGCAAGTAGAATACACTTTTTAATGAAATCCCCCTCTGAAAATGCCTTGGAATGTTTAGCAATCAGGTTTGCAATTTCATAACTCACTTCTGTTACGTCCTGTGCCTCTTTATTTTTCTGAATAAACATATTTTTCTGCACATGAAAACCTTGCATTAGAGATTTAATTTTCTGCTTTCTTAGTTCACCAACAAATTTTTCATAAGGCTTGTGCTTTGTCAGATAATGCCTTTGCAAATTGTATTCCTTACAAACGGCCACACTATTCTGGCATATCGAGCAAATGATTTTTTTTTCACTGTTTTCCACAAAAAAATATTTATCTGTCCATATTTCTTGAAATTTTCTATGTTCATCTTCAAGCTTTCTTTTTCGACTTGAGTTTTTGTCCACAGAAGTACCAGAAGCCATAGTAGCTAAGCAAAATTAATCTGAAAACACTACAATGATAAATGCCTGGCCTTGTAGCAATATCTCCTATTTTAGACTGCAAAGAAACTATCGGAGCTCAGACAAATTGGCTAACTTGGAAGGTTGCCATATAATCATTTTACAAACTTTTTAAACTGGAATTTAGATGTATTAGGAAACCATAATTATGAATGTAAAATACAATAAAAAAAGAAAAACAAGAAAAACAAAAACAGGTTTTGCATCTGTTTAAAAAGAGAATAGTATTCAAAATTATGATAAATATTAATTTAGATATAACTTCAGGTGGTTACCTTCCCTTCAACACAACGAGGTTACTCCCGTCTAGACAACGTTGTAGACAGCCATACGTGTTCACCTCTTGTCTCGACTGCTTTCGTGTTCGAGGATGGTGATGAAATTATGAATTTAGTGAATGAACTGATTATAGATAACGAGATAATTCAACAATAACAAGAAAACACAAAGAATAATACATACATACATACATACATACATATATATATATATATATATATATATATATATATATATATATATATATATATATATATATATATATATGTATGTATGTCTATGTATGTACATATATATATAAATATATATATATATATATATATATATAATATATATATATATATATATATATATATATATATATATATATATATATATATATATATATGTTTATTAATGCACAGACACATATACATACATACATACATATGTATGTGTGTGTGTGTGTGTGTGTTATATAGTACATTTTTACTATTTGTAATTATATCATAAGACGGTGTAATATGTTTATATTTATTATTTTTTTTTACTGTACGGAGAGTGATATATTGTGTTTTCTATGATAACTTCGAGGGCCGCCATGTGCTTCACTGGGGGCCGCCGGTTGTGCACCATTGACCCTTGAATATTACACCATCTTCCAACAAAGTATGAGGCATCACCCCGTCCTAACCCACAGCCATCGACGGTGCTACGTTCAGGGCCATTTCCATTCTCTTCCACCTCAGACAACATAACTCCCAGCTCTTATCCACGAGCTGTCAATATCCCACCACAACAAGTGGTGGAAGTTGAGTTTCCTGACGATGTTTGCAATATCAGATGCGGGAACAACTTGCCATGACTTTCCCTGAGTACACTTTGACACGAGGAGAGTCATTGTCTTGTTGCGTAATTTGTCAATACCAGTGGACTAGCTTTGCCACCATCTGGCCGTTCTCTGAGTGTATAGAACATCGTGGGAAGGGAAGGGAGGATCTATTCAATCGGAATTCAAAGGATATTTGTACGTGCCAGCTGAAGTAATTCCTGGTTATCCTTTGAAGGATAACCTACTTGTTCTATCATGCACAGGATTGAATTTATGAGGGGTATAAATGTCATCATTTTTTTTTCTTTTATTCTGAACGCGTAGCAAAACTGAGGAACATGTGTAGTTTCGAGGATATATTGCTAATTAAAACATGCATTGCTGGTGAATATCACCATTATCTTTAGATAATAGTTTATATATTTCAAAGGGTTTTTGATTTCCCCTTCTAACATCAGAGTATTTATAATGCAAGTTCCAAAGGAAAGAAAACACCTAAATACTTTATCAACATTTGGAACGAATGAAACTTGAAAAAAAAAAAAGTTATTTGAATAACAAGTAAAACCAAAGAGAAGGTTCATAAATCACAAGAGAACACAGAAGGTTGGCATTATTAGCATTATTATCTTTGGCAAAAGAAATTTGATAGGTAATATGATTCTATTAGATGAGGGTTTTTTTTATGAATAATACAATACGACATTAAAACAATCGGAAATAAATATCTGAATGTCTATACAAGGCTATTCAAAGGTAAACGTTTTCATCAATGAATTTTATCAACGGAGTGAAGGATGGATAGAGAAACTGAACTTTACATGTTTATAAAACCTGTAGAACATATATAAACAGGTTGCATTATTTGGTACTCACCTATACTCTCGCTTATATGTGTGTGAGAGAGAGAGAGAGAGAGAGAGAGAGAGAGAGAGAGAGAGAGAGAGAGAGAGAGAGAGAGACAGAGAGAGAGAGAGAGAGAGCACCTTTAGCTCCTGAAACAGATTCTGTCTTATTTCTCTCCCGCTGGTTTTTTAAAGATTTTATAGTTTATATTTGAAGGATATAATTTAATTTTTCATACTGTTCTTGGAATATTTTATTTTTATTGTTTATTCTTCTCTTGTAGTTTATTCATTTCCTTGTTTCCTTTCCTCAATGTTTTATTTTTCCCTGTTGGAGCCCTTGGGCTTATAGCATCTTGGTTTTCTAACTAGGGTTATAGCCTAGCTTGTAATAATAATAATAATAATATTGATAATAATAATAATAATAATAATAATAGCACACTTCTTAAAGATTTCAGTTCATCGAAATGTAAAAAAAAGTGTGATGCAGTGGAATATATATATATATATATATATATATATATATATATATATATATATATATATATATATATATATAATATATATATATGTGACATCATAGCTAGGTCCAAAAGAGCTAGGCCCAAAAGAGCTAGTACAATTGAGCTAGTGCGACAAAATAGCTAGTTCAATAATAGCTAGTACCAAAATCGCTATTGTGACAAAATAGCTAGTAGTACATTTGAGTTGCTCCAAAAACAGCTGTTAACCAAAATAGCTTGTTTCGAGAAAATGTAATGTTTCTAAAACTGTGTGTGTCTGTGTGTGTGTGTGTGTGTGTTTACGTTGATTACTGAGGTAGAAAGTAAAAAAAAAATTACTTCTGTCTCATCATAATTATTATTTTTAACTGAAAATGTTAAAAAACCAATAAAACTTTAACCTTTGATATGTTATGTTATAGCTTATTCTTCGTAAAAAATCTTTAGTAGATATATCATTATTTGTGTGCTTTCTAATCAGGTTTTTCAGTCTATCGTTAATTTCCTTAGTCTTCTTTTTGACAGGAAATTGCTACCCACTGATATACGCAATCGGTTGCTCCTCTGAAGTGCTTCTTCTTTTTTAATTCATTGAAAAAGCGCCATACGGTTGGAGGAGCAGTGTCATACATTCCCTGAATAGCACGATGCCATCCCTCTAACTTGTTATTTGTCCTTGTTTTGTCGTTTTGTGTTCTTTCCCGGATGTTCCACAATTCGATGGAAAATAAGGGTATTCTTCTTCCTCTTCTCTGTCGTCTACCAATGTATGTCTTCGAAATTGTCATATAATATTTGCATTTCTTCATCCAACTGTAGACGTTGGAGGTCTTCATTTAGCTCTTCGAATGCATCTGTCACTTCATCTGGATTTAGAAACGCCAAAGCAGCCAGCGTCTTGCTATAAAGACGCTAGTTGGGATCAGATATATAGCTATTTGATAATCCCGTGATTTGCATTTTTTCCATATTGACTGTGATAGATGAAAGAAACATCCAATTATGTTTGCATCAGGGTACACTGTCATGAAAGCATTAATAGCAGACTTTTCTAAATCTAAGGTTACGTTTTCAGGGACACAGTCTGGGCGTTTGTCTGTCAAAATCTGAAATACTCGTTCATACGTTGAATAACATAAACACGGGGGAAAAGAAAGTTTTCTCTAACAACATGGACCGTATATAATTGATAAAATATTCTAGGAATGACTTTGAAAGTACCATCACACATCCATATTTCTGAATTAGCAAGTTGATCAAGCATATGCTGGCTTGTAAATATGATTATTTGTTTTGAATCGCTTGTTTCATCACACAGTAAGAAGGGTTCTGTATTTCGTGTATAGTAAAAGTTTTAAATTCTTCTGGAATTATCAATTCGTTAATTGATAAAGGTTCAGGAAAATGGCCTTCAACCTTACGTCTAGATTGAATACGTTTTTGGAGCGCTCTGTTTTTAGGGACATTAGCCATTGCCTCGTCATCCAGCTTTTGTACTACAGCACCAATAACTCTTCATGGTGGTGCACTACAATTTGAACCTTGCTCATTCATTTTCACTAAAGCAATTCCAACACTTTGACTCGCGGGATCTGGGGCATGATTATGTTCTTGTCCAATTTTTACTTCTCACTTTTCTTGGTAGTTCGGAGCAGTTTTCAATGTTCCTCTACAATCCTTCATTACACACCTCCAGTTCCGGCTGGTTTTGTTCGTTGTATTTTTTTCGGTATAAATATCCATCGTAGCTAAGTATATCTTCCTTTCTGGGGCTTTAAAACTTCCATGATGAAGGGTGGAATACTACTAATTCGACACACACACACACACACACACACACACAGCGTTTTAGCAACATTACATTTTCTCGAAACAAGCTATTTTGGTTAACAGCTCTTTTTGAACCAGCTCAAATGTACTACTAGCTATTTTGTCGCAATAGCGATTTTGGCACTTGCTATTATGGAACTAGCTATTTTGTCGCACTAGCTCAATTGTACTAGCTCTTTTGGGCCTAGCTGTTTTGGATCTAGCTCTTTTGGATAGCTCCCATATATATATATATATATATATATATATATATATATATATATATATATATATATATATATATATATATATATATATATATATATATATATATATATATATATATATATATATATATATACATATATATATATATATGTATATATATATATATATATATATATATATATATATATACTGAGCTTATAATCTATTAATATATTCTCTAAACATTTAGGTTCATGAAAAATATAAAACGAGCCTATGTATATATATATATATATATATATATATATATATATATATATATATATATGCATACATATATATATATATATATATCATATGATATATCATACATTAATTACAAATACTGTATATATGTATGTGTATGCATGTGTATAGGTGAGTGTATGAGTGATTATGTGTATATGTAAGTATACTGTATGACATTGTATGTGCATACATTTGTATTGATCTGGGGAATAGGAGCAATGGAATCCAAGGACTAACTTCGGAAGATAAAAAAAAAAAATATATATGTGGTTTACATAACACAACCTTCTTAGTATTTCCCTTAGAAAAGAGTCCTATATACAATAATGATGTACTTGTACTACCAAATACAATTAGTTATAATTGAAAAGTTTTCCATTTACATTTCTTATGATTTACATTTTACTTAGTAAACCTCCTGGCTAGTAGTGGTGACGTGCTTGCCTAGCATTTGCAGGACGGCAGATCAATCCCAGCCCGGAACCGTGAGTTTAGGCAGTGGTTGGGAACCAGGGGTGGGGGGGGGGGGTGGTATATTGCAAAGAGGAAAACGCTCGTTCCGTTTTGAACGGAAATATGACGTGAGCGATTGAGGGCTTTTATACTAAATAAACGACACAGGAAACAGGATAGAATGCCTTGGTAAAACAACAAATAAACTCATAACGAATGCAGTCGCTTACTGTAAATGTTAAATTATGTGCAAAATTTATATATATATATATATATATATATATATATATATATATATATATATATATATGTGTGTGTGTGTGTGTGTGTGTGTGTATATATACACACACACACACACATATATATATATATATATATATATATATATATATATGTGTGTGTGTGTGTGTGTGTGTATGTGTGTGTGTATGTGTGTGTGTCTGTGTTTGTGTGTGTATGTGTGTGCGTGCACGCATGCACGCAAAAGGATAATGATAAGAATAACACTAAGAGACAGGAAAAGAGCAACATGGATACGAGAGCAAACTAAAGTAGACGATATTCTAACAAGTAAGAAAAAGAAATGGAAAGTTAATACACCGACATTAAGGACAACAGAATAGTCCCTAGCGATTGCAAACCAAGCAGAGCCAGGAAGACAAGAAGGTGGATTAACGAGAAAGAAAATTTGAGGGTATATATATATATATACATACATATATATATATATATATATATGCGAGTGTGTATTGCCTCTTAATATATTACCTTAAAGTCAAGTGGTATGACGTAACCAATAATACACATGGTACTGTTTTAGAGGACCATCTGTGACGCCTCCGTTTTCTTTTTATAGAGTGGGAAACTAAAGAAAAAATGCCCAGCTACTATGAACGTAGCGTTTATAGAGCTGGCTATGAGAGAGAGAGAGAGAGAGAGAGAGAGAGAGAGAGAGAGAGAGAGAGAGAGAGAGAGAGAGAGAGATTTTTAACAATGATGTCATCACTGTGATGCACGGTGTTTAGTCAACAGCTATATTCACCTGTGCCAGCGATGAGTGGTGGGTTAATCTGCTATATTCTCTTGGCTTTGTCTGCGTGTGTGGGAAATGCCCAAGCTGAATTGAGTGCGGGCCAGTCCCGGCGGGAACAACCCGGTGCCAAGGTCACCTTAAAATCCGGTCTATCGATGAACTGGTCGTAGTGGGGTGCAGCATCACAGGGTGACATATTTAACTTGAACATTGTTGTTCTACATTCCAACCAAATCTGGAGATTTCCTTTAAAACCCTCTCTGAACCTATAAGAGCATTAAGTCAAGACAAAAGATTTTCAGTTACACCCCCTTGGCACCTTCATTGGAATATCAAGTTTCTGATTTGTGCAGGATTTCATACTTTTAATTTCTTTGTTGGGAACCAACGAGTGAATGAAACGGTTCATGTTAAGTATTATTACATTAATTGTATCTATCCATATTGCATAGTGTATCACAAAAGGATGCGAACGTGATACGTTTCCTCTATAACAAAGAGCATATATATATATATATATATATATATGTATATATATATATATATGTATATATATACATACACACACACACACACTATATATATATATATATATATATGTGTGTAATTTTTTCCGGTCACGCTCATCGGCATTGCCAAACATTCAAGTACTCGGTCTCTCCTCGTCCCTCGGGTAGGGGGAGAGGGAGTAGTCATAGCTTGGTGAGAGGGTTGCAGTTAGGAAAGAAGAAGGGGGTGGGAAACATTGAGTGTTCGTGGGGTGATCGTGTGTGTGTGTGTGTGTGTGTGTGTGTGTGTGAATGTGCATGTCTATGTAAATACTTAGCAGTCATTTGTTGCGGGTCGCGTACACTAGTATGAAATAATTTCCTTACATTAGTTTAAAAGAATGTTAATGCTTTTAATAGCCTACAGAGAAATGGGGGAACTGTTAAAATGTGTATTGTCAGTAGAGAGAGAGAGAGAGAGAGAGAGAGAGAGAGAGAGAGAGTATCAGTTGCGTTAAGAAAGAAAAGTTATAAATAATATTCTTGTGATAATTTCACCGAAAAAGATTTTTCATTTAACAAATATATCGTAAAAAACTAATGACTTAATTTCTGATTTTCTATGATTCACTTTTTTACGTCACATTTCTTTAAATGACATCAATTGAGTCGTCCTTAAGCACCTTTACCCCAGCTGGCAAAGTTCAATCTCAACATGACGTCATCCTTTAACCGGCAAGTAAGATGCGCCTTTCGTAGTGATTACATGTGGGCGTTTATCAATAAACATGGCGCCATTTCTCACATCCCAAAAAAAACTTTTTTATATCTATGTGTATATATAGTATCTCTCTCTCTCTCTCCTCTCTCTCTCTCTCTCTCTCTCTTTATATATATTATATATATATATATATACTTATAAATTTCCAGTGGATATATATTCCAAAAGGTAAAATTCGATATAAAATGCAATTGTAGTTCATATTCACATTTATTAAAATCACGAGGGTTAGTGATATATATAATATATATATACATATATATATATATATATATATAAATATATGTATATATATAACATATCTATATATATATATATATATATACATATATATATATATATATGTATATATATATATATATATATGTATATATATATATGTGTGTGTGTATATATATATATATATATATGTATATATATATATATTATATATAGATAGATAGATAGATATATGTGTGTGGGTGTATAGATATATATATATATATATATATGTATATGTATATATATATATGTATATATATATATATATGTATATATATATATATATATATATCACCATCATCTTCAGCTGTCACTACTCCACTGCATAACAAAAGCCCTAGACATGTCCTTCCACTGGCGTCTGTTTGTGGTTTCTCTATGCCACTTTATACCCACAAATTTTCTTGGTTCGTCAATATATCGTCTTCTTTTCTTTCCCCTGCTTCGTTTGCAATCTCTAGGGACCCATTCTGTTGTTCTTAATGTCCATCTATTACCTGTCATTCTCATCATACGCCCTGCCCATGACCATGTATGTCTGTGTGTATAAGTCCAATAGTTTATAACAATTCGGTTAAGTTGTTGAGTCATTATGCCAGATTTATCCTGAAGAAATACGGCTCATATCTACATAAACTACATTAATATTTAACAAGAGATTCGTCACATCATAAACGGTTTTAGTAAGCCATTACTGATAAGCTTTGCTGAATCAATAAATTTTGGGAGATGCCTTTTTTTTCTGAAATAAAGAAACATCATATGGATATAAAATTGTAGCTCTAAAACAAGTGTTTGACGGATATGGGATGAGGTTATCTCAACGCCTTGAATGGGATAGAATTGAGATTTTTTTACGAATGCTAGGTGATTTTCACAACTTTCAATCTACTTTTAAAACTCAAGACCTATTCAACCCAGACATTTCAAATATGATGATCGATAGATTTGGTCTATGCTGATCTGAATAAGGGACCTTACTTTTCTTCTATCAGTCAAAACGAGAGAGAGAGAGAGAGAGAGGGGAGAGAGAGAGAGGGAGAGAGAGGAGGGAGAGAGAGAGAGAGAGAGAGAGAGAGAGGTGCTTCTCTTAGTGGGAACTATATGTCTTAACAACGCCGTTATCTACTGTCCCATGTGTAACCTTTCACTCGTTGTCTATTTCAAATCTGTCACTTTTCCAACAAATAAATCTTTGTCACTAAAACCCAGATTTCCCTTTTTACCATCCGGAAAAAAAACAAGATAATTATTCTGAGCCAAGCATATAATATGGAGCCAGTATCATCAAGATATAATCACAGCAAACAAAATATAAAACCTTTCGTGAGGGACGTTTCCATTTGCTACGGGGAAAAGGTTAAATCAAGGATGGAAATTCGCGTAAGAACCTCCAGCCTTTAAGTAAAATCTTCATGAATAAATAAAACATTTGTAATATTGTCAATCACTCGTAGCAAAGAGCAGTGATTTCCCATCATTCGAACTCTGAGAAGAGCATTCGTTCCTATCAAAACTTGTTCTGCCAAGACGTCGTAACTCGGCATACGTCATGGTAACGTGTCTGTTCGTAAACTTAATTGATATACGAATGAATTAAGGTGATGCAACACAGAGCTCCGAAAGCCGTATGGCATCCCTTTAAAATCATTCTCCGAGCTGAATCATCGTTTGGGAAATGCATTAAACAAATCGGAACATTTATTAGCATTTTCGCTTCCCATAGAACTGAATTTAGTGGAAGTATTTATATATCCGACTATTACGTTTGAAAATTGGACTTTCATTTAGAAATCTACCATTTTGTGCTTCCATATTTAGGCGAAATAGGCAATCCTTGGTTTTTAGGAGGTTAACGTATTCTCTCTCTCTCTCTCTCTCTCTCTCTCTCTCTCTCTCGTCTGATGGCTGAAGAAACTAAAATAATAAAACTAGCATAATAATAGCAGTGTATAAGTATGAGGAAATACTTTTGAGTCATCAGGCAGATTATTATTATTATTATCATTATTATTATTATTATTACTATTATTATTATTATTATTATTATTATTATTCTTCCCAGCTTTATCCCTATTCGGGGTCGCCGTTTCTAATGAGTCTCTTCCATCTCCCTCTGTCCTGTGTCATTTCCTCCCATACTCCCTTCTCCCTCATATCATCTCTAATGCAATCTCTCCACCTGGTCTTAGGTCTTCCTCTCCTTCGTGTTCCATCCACCTCCACGTCCATCACTTCTCTTGCCATGTGTTGCCCTTCTCTTCTCATCAGGTGGCCATACCATCTTAACCTTGCCTCTTGCACTTTCTTTGATGCCTCAGTGACTTTTACTGTACCCCTAATATGTTCATTTCTAACCCTGTCCTTTTTGGTTACTCCCACTCATCCACCTAAGCATCCTCATCTCGGTTACGTTCAACTTTCTACCCTCTGTTTTCTTTAGGGGTGCTGCTTCCAATCCATATGTCATTGCTGGTCTGACCACTGCCTTGTGCACTCTGCCCTTCAATCTTATAGGGACTTTCCTATCACATATGATACCAGACACCTTCCTCCAGTTGTTCCAACCACACTGAATCCGGTTGTTAATTTCCTCTTCCATGTTCCCCCCATTGTCGATCACTGAACCAAGGTACTTGAATTTATGAACCCTTTTGATGTTTCCTCCGCCTAATTTGATCGTTGTTTGCTGGTCGCCATCCATCTCGGTTGTCATATTCTCTGTCTTCTTCCTGCTTATTCTTAAACCTCTACTCTCCAAGGCATATCTCCATCTTTCTAGTTTCCCATCCAGTTCTTCCCTGTTCTCGGCTACCAAGACTATATCATCTGCATAGAGCAGACACCATGGTGGCTCCTCCCTGACATCCTCTGTTAACACATCCAAGACGATGTTAAACAGGAGTGGGTCTTAGAGCAGATCCCTGATGTAGCCCGACTCCAACTTGGAAATTTTCTGTTCTTCCAACTGTAGATCTGACGCTGGTCTTTACATTTCTATACATCTCCCTGATCATTCTGACATACTCTCCATCACTCCTCTCCCCCTGAGACATCTCCATATTTCCTGTCGTGGTACTCTGTCATATGCCTTCTCTAGGTCTATAAAGGCCATATGCAAGACCTTTTGCTTCTCTCTGTACTTTTCCATAATTTGTCTCAGAGCAAAAATACCATCCACAATACTAAGCCCCTTCATGAATCCTAGTTGCTGTCTACCGATGGAAACTTGCTGCCGTAATCTTTCATCCATAATTCTTTCAAATACCTTCAGTGTATGTGACATGAGTTTTATTCCTCGATAATTTTCACAACACTGTATGTCCCCTTTCTCTTTGAATATTGGGATTAATATACTTTCCTTCCATTTTTCGGGTATTGTCTCACTTTCCATAATCTTTTTCATTAACTGCCACAATATGTCAATTCCTTATTATTATTATTATTATTATTATTATTACTTGCTAAGCTACAACCCTAGTTGGAAAAGCAGGATGCTATAAGCCCAGGGGCCTCCAACAGGGAAAATAGCTCAGTGAGGAAAGGAAAAAGGGAAAAATAAAGTATTTTAAGAGTAACATCATTAAAATAAATATCTCCTATATAAACTATATAAACTTTAACAAAACAAGGGGAAGAGATATTAAATAGAATGGTATGCCCGATTGTACCCTCAAACAAGAGAACTCTAATCCAAGACAGTGGAAGACAATGGTACAGAGGCCGTGGCACTACCCAAAAACTAGAGAACAATGGTTTGATTTTGGAGTGTCCTTCTCCTAGAAGAGCTGTTTTACCATAGCTAAAGAGTCTCTTCTACCATTAGCAAGAGGAAAGTGGCCAGTGGCCACTGAACAATTACAGTACAGTAACCCCTTGGGTGAAGAAGAATTGTTTGGTAATCCCAGTGTTGTCAGGTGTATGAGGACAGTGGAGAATATGTAAACTAACATTTCCTGATGATGCCATGTCACACCACTGATTCTTGTAAGGTATTCTGAGACTGTTGGAAGCTCTGTTCAATAATTGGTTGGCATTATTTTCCTAGGTTAACTGCAAGTGTCACCGGAATATCTTATAAATAAAGATATACCTGAGCATACGTGACTTATCTCTTCTCGTTTATTCACGAGTGACACCAAAATATCTTATGAATAATCATAAAATATTTCAAATATGATTGGCTTTCTTTTGCTTGTTTACTTGCAGGTGCCACTAAAAGAGCTTACGAATATTGACCAAATATGTCAGGCAGATCGATCCACACTCGGGAACCTGTGTTTAAGCTATTTAATGGGGAGACCACTGTTGTGGTTGGGCACCACAGTTGGGGGTTGGGCTTGCCCGGCTGACGTTCTGGTGAGTACATGTTCAGATGAAACTGGAACTGAAACCCTGCAACTTTAACCTCAGTGATGAGAGGGACAGGATATTGTGTTTGTACAAACTATGGCTCATTGACTGAGAATAGATAATGTCATGATTATCCCAACATTTGTTTCAATGATTGACAAGTCATTCATATTGAGATTTGTCATTTAAATGAAGTTGTTTTAGTGAAACCGTTTTAAGTGTTTTGCTAATTTTTAATAAAATAATGTTCAGGTACAAAAATATAAATATCTAACAGAAGACAACAAATAATTACTGACATAAACTTGATTTACACAGATACAGGTTAGATAATATATTGCATCTCCTCCAAAGACTTCGAATTTTATATGCAACGCTGTAGTTGATTGCTGGGTTAGTGGGGCTGACTTGAATAGAATCCGCTATAGAGATTTCCAACAATATCCTACTCCATATTCATAGCACTGCTGCTCTCCTGATCTCTTGAGGTTTGGTCAGAACTTGGGTTGGTTACCATTTATGAATTGGGGACAGTATGATTGTTACGGCTCTGTTTAGTCTCTGTGAGTTTGTAGAAAAAGTTACATCAAATAAATAACACATACCACTGAAACATAAGTTCGAGTAATGGTCACACTGGGACCCAAAAGTTCTATAAAGTACAGCTTTTAACCTTGTAATGTGTGTAAACGTCGACTGGTAATTTACACAAAGAGAATCCTTCGTAATTAACCTTGAGTGTGAAGTGTTTCGTCTGAGGTTTGCTCCTTTCCAGTTGGCAATGTTCAAACTTCCTGTGGCAGTCATCAGGACTACAGATCTTGGCGTTGACTTTCAAAGGATTCCCAAATGTATATTCTTCGCGACTTTCCATTGTGATTTGCAGTTCACAAACCTCTGCAAATTCATGTTGGAACTCTACTGTTACATTAATAGTCTCTCCTTTACTTGGAACTACGTCCCGAACAAATGACGTTTTCAACTGATTCAATTTCAACAGAGTCAATATCAGGATCTTCGCAGCTCATTGTTGATACCGGAGTCTTGATATGATTCTCGCCTTGCAAGTCAATGAAGAGTCTGCTGTTAATGTTCTTGCAGTTGACCACACTCAGGAACAGCAACAACAAGTATTTAGCCTCCATGTTTGTCTTTGTAAAGATGAAAAGCAAAGTGTAAACTGACGGTATGGACAGAAGTTGCGATGGGCGAATAACCACTGATCCTCTCGAGCTCTAGAACTTTGAGCAAGTGTGTTCCCAGATTCATTGCATATGCCTTATATACTCATGTCACCAACGATAGCACGAACGTTTTTGTCGGTGAACACGGTACGTTTTAAGCTGATACACTCGGATACTTCGAGTGAAGAGAAGACGGACGTTCCCTAAACGTTCAGTGTATGGCCACGATAATCACAGTCGGTTTCCCTTCTCTTTTATTGCGTCATCTCAGAATATCGAGAAACGTGTTTGACTGAAATTCTCCCATACGCACCGGATTCATTACGTATTGTATGAAATGTTTCTCAATTCATGTTTCTATTTTTATAATGTGTATATCTATTTATATATATATATATATATATATGTATATATATATATATATATATATACACACTTACATATACAGTATACATCATATATATGAGTGTGTATGCAAATATATATTTATGTATGTGCATATATATACATACATACATATATATATATATATATATATACAGTATACATACATAAATACTTACATATATATACATATACATTATATATATATATATATATACATATATATATATATATATATATGTGTGTGTGTGTCTGTGTGTGTGTGTGTATCCCTTTCTGGTTGGGATACTTCAACGTAGTGAAATGTTTTGTGTATCGCCATGATCATCAGAGCTGTATTAGTCAAGGCCATTCACACAAAATTGGTTTGCTGTCAGCGATCAGACTAAAGTCTTCAACTATCACCAATCTGCAGTGGCCAGCGAAGTGACAAAAATGGCCAAACCAGAGACATGTCTAAGGACATGTCGGATATATTTGTCTTGCAGTTGCTGTTGATATATGTAAGTATATATATATGTATATATATATATATATATATATATACATACAACTTTCTTGAACGAAAGTGACTGAAGGAACTATGTACGAGGTGAGTGTATACTTTAAACTGGCTAATCTATAGACATATATCTAGGATATATCATGATTAATAGAAGAACGTATCTATAAGGCTTTACAGAGTAAAAAATTAGAATACGAGTATAACATAATCTCAGCAAAGTTCTTCCCTTCCTTCAAAATCCTTACTAGTATTTATTTCCAGTGCTTTTTGGCTTTGTTGTCATTATAACAATACCAATGTTTACCATCACTTTCAATTTTCTACTTGTACAAAGACATTCTTTTAACCTAATTTTATTTCTTATCTATTGTACTAGCAACTACTTATGCATTCTTTAATATTTTTCAATGATAAAATTATATGTAACAAGTAACCAACGTTGTTATGTACATGCACATGTTTACAAAGGGAAATATAAGATTTAACACTAAGTAACAACTTTAGAACAACGCTTGAAGAATGGAAAAAAAAAATATTACCGGATTTTCTACATATTGCAATAGAAACTCTCTCTCTCTTTTTCTCTCTCTCTCTCTCTCTCTCTCTCTCTCTCTCTCTCTCTCTCTCTCTCGAGAGAGAGAGAGAGAGAGAGAGAGAGAGAGAGAGAGAGTACGTACGGGCAAAATAGTTGCGCCACGATTATTATGCAGAGATGAACAACGATGCTATGGAGAGAAAAGTTTCATCTACAGAAAGTCATCTCAACTGGTGAGACCATTGTCCACCTCATTTACGTAAGATTGCAAAATATAATAGTATAATGAAAAGAGGATAAAACTGAAAGTGGGAATGTGACGCAATACCTCTGAAATAACAACAAAAGAAATAAGATGCCTAGAGATGATGATGTTTCTTATGCCGCTGATTCTTAAAAGCTAATATCATTTCTTTTCACTTAAAGGTTTAAAGGACGCTCATGAATGACAGGGGCATGGGACAGTGGCATTGCCCTATCGAGCAGGACAATGCCCTAGAGACTGACCGTATATACATATGATCAGCACCCAAGCCCCTCACCATCCAAGCTAAGACTGAGGAGGGCCAGGCAATGGTTGCTGATGACTCAGCAGGTAGACCTAGAGGCTCCTCCAAACCCGCCATCCTTAGCTTCAAAGGATCGTGAGGTTGCAGCAACCAAAGGGACTAATGAGTTTGAGCGGGACGCGAACCCCAGTCGGGCGTTCACCAGTCAGGGACGTTATTTAGCTTTTCTATAGGAGACATAATACATATTCATGCCTGACCCACATTCACAATAAATTAATCCTTTCCTTTCCATGTAATTCACACTTTGTTTTCGTAATTACAATTTCTAATTTATTTCAGTAAAACACCTTTTACACAAAACAGCAAATATTCAATGTCTTGCAACACGGGACCGAACTCTTCTAACATTCAGAAGAAATTTACTAAAGGTTGTTATGATTTTGGCTATCGCATCCATTTTAGTCTACTATATCATTATTAATACTTGTGTGCGTGATCCGTCAAAAAGAACAGCTAAATATTTAGATAGATATGTACATAAATGCACACCGCACACAGATTCAACCCTTCCCACCCCCTCCCGCCTTCCTAGCTACGGCCCCTCCCACCAGGGTATAGCTACTCTCTCTCTCCCACTACCCGAGGAAAGAGGAGAGACCAGTATTTATACGCCTTGTCACTAGGCGTGACCAGAAAAAACTATATATATATATATATATATATATATATATATATATATATATATATATATATATACATATATATATATATATATTTCATAGGGAATGTTACTATTCCCTATATATATATATATATATATATATATATATATATATATATATATATATATATATATATATATATATATATATATATATATATATATTTATTTCATAGGGAATGTTACTATTTTTATTGAGAGAGAGAGAGAGAGAGAGAGAGAGAGAGAGAGAGAGAGAGAGAGAGAGAGAGAGAGAGAGAGAGAGAGAGAGAGATACGGGATTTCCTTGCGACGAAAATGCTAATCTTACATGACATCATGTGACATCAATAAGACGTCTGTTCTGCTTTGTTTCCGGACCACTAAAGTCGGGACGTCACATCGCCTCAACTTCCTTTCCAAACAAACATTGCAGGTTTTCTGAAGATTTCCTGCCTGCAACCATTGTGGTAATCATAGTGATTATAGATTACTTGGAAACTGATATTTTAGATTATATTATCCTCGATAAGCGATTGTATTAATTACGACATTCTTTTTTCATAATAATAATAATAATAATAATAATAATAATAATAATAATAATAATGATAATAATAATAATAATAACGGTAACTAACAACCTTCATTTGCCTACGCGTCACTTTCACGCAAACCGGCATAATGTTTACCAATTAACATATATTGGGACGGAAAGAATAGTACCAGCAACCAGAAACACGTCTCTCTCTCTCTCTCTCTCTCTCTCTCTCTCTCTCTCTCTCTCTCTCTCTCTCTCTCCTCGTGCAGCAGTATGTTAGGTCTTATTAATGATAAATATACGGGCTGTGACATCGTATAAGCTCAATAATTCTGGAAGTGTTAAAGAAAAAAAAAAGTCCACAGGATGAAATAAATCTCTAGCAATTCTATAAAATGGAGTTTTTTAGCTAAATAAATATATAAATTAATGTAACAAAGACGTCATTAAAATGATAAATCAAAAATCAAAACTTCATTTAGAAAAACGTGGATGTCACAGTATGTCATGTATCTTTTCAGAACCGTACTATCTTTACTAAATTTGTTTAGTTATAGAAAAGAAAAAGAAAATACCAGCAACTAAAAACACCGCCCTTCTAACCTCTTTCTCTCCCTAGAGATGAAAGATAAATCGATATACCGAAATTAACACTTTCCCAAATTAACCCTCAGATATTACACCATCTTCCATCAAAGAATGACGCATCGCCCTCCCCACCCGTCCTAACCCACAGCCATCCTCGGTGCTACGTTCAGGGCCATTTCCATTCTCTTCCACCTCAGACAACATAACTCCAAGCTCTTATCCACGAGCTGTCAAGATCCCCCCACAACAAGTGGTGGAAGTTGAGTTTCCTGGCGAGGTTTGCAATATCAGATGCGGGAACAACTTGCCATGACTTTCCCTGAATACACTTTGACACAAGGAGAGTCATTGTCTCGTTGCGTAATTTGTAAATGCCAGTGGACTAGCTTTGCCACCATCTGGCCTTTCTCTGAGTTTATAGAACGTCGTGGGAAGGGAAGGAAGGATCTATTCTATCGGAATTCAAAGGATATTTGTACCTGCCAGCTGAAATAAGTCCTTGTTATCCTTTGAAGGATTACCTACTTATTCTATCATGCACAATATTGAATTCATCAAGGGTATGAAGGTCATCGAAATTTATTTTCATTTATATTGAACACGTACCTTGGCTGAGGAACATGTGTAGTTTCAAGGATACTATGCACATTAAAACATGCAATGCTGTTGAATGTGACCATTATCTTTGGATAATAGTTCTTATATTTTAGAGGGTTTGAGATTTTCCCCTTTAACATCAAAGTATTTATGATGGAAGTTCCAAAAGAAAAAAAAACACACACACACACACAAACACACACACACATATATATATATATATATATATATATATATATATATATATATATATATACTAAAACAAATTGGAACGAATAAAACTTCAAAAAAAAGGGGGGGAGGGATTTGAATCGCGAAAAATATAACCAAAGAGAAGGTTCATAAGTCCTAAGAGAACACAGAAGGTTGGCATTATTAGCAGTATTATCTATGGAAAAAGAAATTTGATAGGTAATATGATTCTATTACATAAGTGTTTTTTTTTTTTATGAAAATTACACCAAGGCATTAAAACAATCGGAAATAAGTATCTGAATGTCTATTCAAGGCTAAAGTAGATTGGATATTCAGAGGTGAACGTTTATATCAATGAATTATATCAACGTAGTGGAGGTTGGATAGAGATACTGAACTTCACGAGTTTATAAAACCTGCGGAAAATATATGAACAGGTTGCATTATTTGTACTCACGTACTCACTCAAATATGAGAGAGAGAGAGAGAGAGAGAGAGAGAGAGAGAGAGAGAGAGAGAGAGAGAGAGAGAGATAGATAGAGAATAGATAGAGAGAGAGAGAGAATACATTTAGCTCCTAATAACAGATTCTATCTTACTTCTCTCCCCTCTTGTTTTTTGAAAATTTTATGGTTTATATGTGAAGGATGAAATTTAATGCTGTTACTGATCTTGAAATAAATTATTTCCAAACAATTCTTCTCTTGTAGTTTATTCATTTCCTTGTTTTCTTTCCTCAATGTTTTATTTTTTCCCTGTTGGAGCCCTTGGGCTTATAGCATCATATATATATATATATATATATATATATATATATATATATATATATATATATATATATATATATATATACTGTATATATATATATATATATATATATATATATATACTGTATATAGATATATATATATATATATATATATATATATATATATATATATAAAAAAATATATATATATATATATATATATAAATATATATATATATATATATATATATATATATATATATATATATATATATATATATATATGTACTATACACACACACACATATATATATATATATATATATATATATATATATATATATATATATATATATACAGTATATATATATATATATATATATATATATATATATATATATATATATATATATATATATATACATATACCAAAGGCACTTCCCCCAATTTTGGGGGGTACCCGACATCAACATAGAAACAAAACAAAAAGGGGACCTCTACTCTCTACGTTCCTTCAGCCTAACCAGGGACTCAACCGAGTTCAGCTGGTACTGCTAGGGCGCCACAGCCCAACCTCCCACATTATCCACCACAGATGAAGCTTCATAATGCTGAATCCCATACTGCTGCTAACTCCGCGGTCATCTAAGGCACCGGAGGAAGCAGCAGGGCCTACCGGAACTGCGTCACAATCGCTCGCCATTCATTCCTATTTCTAACACGCTCTCTTGCCTCTCTCACATCTATCCTCCTATCACCCAGAGCTTTCTTCACACCATCCATCCACCCAAACCTTGGCTTTCCTCTTGTACTTCTCCCATCAACTCTTGCATTCATCACCTTCTTTAGCAGACAACCATTTTCCATTCTCTCAACATGGCCAAACCACCTCAACACATTAATATCCCCTCTAGCCGCTAACTAATTTCTTACACCCGTTCTCTCCCTCACCACTTCGTTCCTAACCCTATCTACTCGAGATACACCAGCCATACTCCTTAGACACTTCATCTCAAACACATTCAATTTCTATCTCTCCATCACTTTCATTCCCCACAACTCCGATCCATACATCACAGTTGGTACGATCACTTTCTCATATAGAACTCTCTTTACATTCATGCCCAACCCTCTATTTTTTACTACTCGCTTAACTGTCCCCAACACTTTGCAACCTTCATTCACTCTCTGACGTACATCTGCTTCCACTCCACCATTTGCTGCAACAACAGACCCCAAGTA
>NC_090736.1:43060276-43107776 GCF_036898095.1 Palaemon carinicauda | reverse complement strand
TTCTGTGGAACACGGTTGGTACATGGCTCCCCCCCTAAAAATGACATACTGTACATGTTAAATAGGGCGCCCTGATCTAGAGAGACGAACTGTAGGCGGGTCATCTGGCAGAAAATAAGCAGGTTTTAGACGATCAATGGAGACCCAGTCTTCTTTCCCCCGAATGTTTAGGAGGAATGCTTTTGGACTGCGTCGGATCACAAGGAAAGGGCCCGTGTAAGGGGGCGTTAGTGGTGGCTTGCTGGTGTCGTTGCGCGGGAAGACATGCGTTGCAGAGTGCAAGTCCGTTGGTATGTGATGCTTCGCTGGGGGCTTGTAAGTCTGGCGGCACGGAGTAAATTTTCCCACGACGTGACGTATGCGCTTGAGATCGTCGGAGGAGGTTGTAGAAGGAAAAAACTCGGCAGGGACGACCAACGGGTCGCCATACACCATTTTGGCTGCCGAGACGTCGAGGGCGTCTTTAGGAGTGGTCCTTAGTCCCAGGAGGACCCAGGGAAGCTGAGTAAACCAGTTGCAATCCTTGCAGCGGGACATCAAAGCTGCTTTGACGGTGCGATGAAAACGTTCAACCATTCCATTGGCAGCGGGGTTGTAGGCCGGTGTCTGATGTAGGGTGATGCCCAGGAGATTCGCTAATGACGTCCATAATTGAGAGGTTAAAGTGGTTCCCCTGTCACAAGTAATATGCTCAGGGATACCGAATCTTGAAATCCATCCAGAGAGTAAGGCAGATGTACATGAGGCGGACGTTGCAGTTTCCATGGGAATGGCTTCAGGCCAACGAGTGGAGCGGTCGATGACGGTAAACAGGTAACGATGTCCTTGTGATGTGGGTAGGGGGCCTACAACGTCGACGTGAATGTGTGCGAAACGACGCTGAGGTTGAGGAAAGGTGCCCACTCCTGAATCCGTGTGTCGATGTACTTTGGAAGTTTGGCAAGAAGTACAGGCACAGACCCAATCCTTAGCATCCTTAGAAATGCCGTGCCAAATGAACTTTGCCTTCAGCAGCTGTGCAGTTGAATGGCACGAGGGATGTGAAAGGCCGTGGATGAAATCAAACACCTGTCGGCGCATGGGAGCAGGAATCCAAGGTCGCGGTCTACCAGTACTGACGTCACAGTGGAGGGTGGTGTTGGAGTCTTCGAGGGGAAAATCCTCCCAACGGAGGGACGTGCAGGATGTCCTACAAGCTTGATACTCTGGATCCTGTTGTCGAGCTTCAGCCAGGGCATTGTAATCCAATCCCAGTTGAACGGCAGCCAACGTGTTTCTTGACAGGGCATCGGCAACGGGATTAATTTTCCCAGGGACGTATTGGAGGGTGCAATTGTATTCAGCCATGGCGGAGAGATGTCGGCGTTGACGGGCGGACCAGGCGTCAGACTGTCGAGTGAAGGTGTGCACCAGAGGCATGTGGTCTGTGCGAATGACGAAGGGCGTACCTTCTAAGAAATGGCGAAAGTGACGGACAGCCAAGTGCACTGCCAGCAATTCTCGATCGAAGGTAGAATAACCCGATTCTGCCTTGGACAGTTTTTTGCTGAAGAAGGCCAATGGGCGGGGCGAGCCTTTGACCACCTGCTTGAGTACTGCACCAATAGCGACGTCGCTGGCATCGGTGGAGAGAAGGAGAGGGGCGTGTGGGATAGGAAAAGTGAGAGCCGCGGCAGTTGATAGGGCATTCTTTGCATTGCAGAAGGCTGCTTCTTGAAGGGGACCCCACTTCAAGTCCTTTGGCTTGCCCTTGAGGGAGGCGTAGAGGGGAGCAAGAGTGGCGGCAATGGCTGCCAGAAAACGGTGATAATAGTTGATCATGCCCAAGAATTCCTGCAGAGCTTTGACGGTCGAGGGCGTGGGGAAATTCTGAACGGCTGCTACCTTCTCAGGGAGGGGATGGACTCCTTCAGGAGTGATACGGTGCCCTAAGAATGACACTTCGTTGGCGCCAAAGGTACACTTGTCGTACCGGACTACAAGGCCGTTTTGTTGCAGGCGGTCGAGCACGATGCGCTGGTGACGGAGGTGTTCCTCTTTTGAGGAGGAGAACACAAGTATGTCGTCCACATAACATACACAGAAAGGGAGGTCCCCTAAGATGCCATCCATGAAACGTTGAAACGTTGCCCCAGCATTACAAAGGCCAAAACAAGAGTAATTGAAGGTGTATGTGCCAAACGGAGTGGTCATGGCGGTCTTGGGGATGTCTTCTGGGTTCATAGGCACCTGATAATACCCCTTCAGGAGGTCGAGCGTAGAGAAAACCTTCGCTTTGTGCAGGTTTGGGAAGGGGTAGTGATCCGGTTCTGTTTGCATGTTCAGGCGCCTGTAATCCCCGCACGGACGGAGGGAGCCGTCTTTATTCAGAACGATGTGTAAGGGTGACGACCTTGGGCTGGAGGCCTTTTGGCAAAGGCCCATTTTCTCCATTTCGGCGAACGTCTGTTTGGCGGCTGCCAATCGTTCCGGTGCTAGACGTCTGAATTTTGCGAAGACTGGGGGTCCCGTCGTCTTGATATGGTGATAAATACCGTGCTTGGCAGGAACCGTGGGCGTTTGGCGAAGTTCTGGACGGAAAACTTCCGGGTACGACGTGAGGAGGTGGGCGTAGGCATCCGTGGGTGCGCTGATGTGGAGAGCGAGGTTAGAGGGGCCGGGTTGAAGAGGTGTCGACAAGTACGAGTCTGCGTTGACCAATCGTCGGTGGGCGACATCGACCAGAAGGTGGAAATGAGAGAGGAAATCCACACCGAGGATTGGCATTGTAACGTCAGCAACGAGAAACTTCCAATTGAATTTACCGTTTCCGAACGATAATGTGAGGTTCTCGTAACCGTAGGTGGGTATCGCAGATCCGTTGGCAGCTACCAAGCGGACGTCGGCAGATGTAGACAGACTACGTTGTGCCTTGAAGAGTTTCCTTGGCAAAAGAGAACGACAAGCACCCGTGTCTACCAAAAATCGCACGCCCGTTCCTGCATCCTGTAAAAAGAAAAGATTAGAAACATGGGAGGCCACCGCCACAAGCGATGGCCTACTTACACGTTTTTTGGCCACTGACAATCTTTGGCACATTTCTTCGCGGTTGCCCTGAATCTGAAGTGGCAGTAGCAAAACTGCGGCGGATGGGAGGTAGTAAGTGGCTGTAGAAGTCGTTCGTTGGGGCGCGAGCGACTGGTGGGTGGTAGGCGGCTTTGTCGCCGCTTCGGCACGTCACGGGGTAGGCGTGTATGTCCTACGGCATTCATTTCAGCTTCGGTTGACGTTGAATAGGCATCCTCGTCGTCAGGGGTGGAGGCGTTGATGGAGGTCTTGAAGTGGCTGTCCATAAGGGCGTCGGCTTTGGTCATCAAGTCCTTTATGGGTAAACTATCGACATCGGGTATGGCAGCGGCGCACAGGTTCAGGTAAACGGCATATCCAAAGGGCACGGAGTAGGTTCACCTCACGAGGAGAGCTGTCTGCGGCAGGTTGAAGGCGAGCGATACTGGTCATTTCCCTGAGGGCAAGCGAAGCCCTTTGGTCCCCCAACGGTTGTTGCGAGAGCTGAAAAAGCTTTGCTATACGGGCGGCTGGCGACGGCGAGTACTGCTGCAGAAGGTATGATTTGAGGGCGCCATACGCTATTGGGGTGTCTCCTTGTTCACAAAGCCAGTCGGATATTTCTGGGAAGGTGTCCTCGGGTATCGCCGCGAGAACATAATCTGCTTTGGTGGTTGAGCGAGTCACGCCCCTGATACGAAAGTGGACTTCAGCGCGTTGAAACCAAGCGAACGCTTCTCCGCTGGCGAACAGTGAAAGTTTCAATGGGGTGGCCGCAGTGCCAACTGCCGGAGTAGAGGCAGCCTCCGTCATAGTACCAACGATGGAGGGGCGAGGGAGGTGGGGGTGGAAGGCAGTGGGAGCGAGTCGACTTCCGCGGTCACCAATGTGACGGCGCCGAGTAAGGGTGTGAACTCAAAGGCAGATTGCAAACGACTGAGTTATATTATTGTGGAACACTCTCCTTATATACAAAACCTCAAGGCAACAGGACATAACAAGTTCACAAAACAGACAATATTACAGAGGAAAAACTAGACATGAATTTTCATGTTCGTTTTAGTGCGAGGGAGGAGCGAAGATACAAGCATAATATATACAAAAGGAATTATGTACAATTCTGTGAAACACGGTTGGTACAGTGGTTTGTCTATGCCAGTTTATACCCACAAATTTTCTTAATTCGTCAATCTATCGACTTTTCATCTTTCCCCTGCTTCTTTTGCAATCTCTAGGGACCTATTCCGTTGTTCTTAATGTCCATCTATACTTGTCCTTTCTCATTATACGCCCTGCCCATGCCCATGTATGTCTGTGTGCGTGGGTGTTTGTGTGTATAAGTTCAATAGTCTATAATAATTCGGTTAAGTTGCTGAGTCATTATGCCCGATTTATCCTGAAGAAATACGGCTAATATAATGATATTTAATAAGAGATTCATCACATCATAAACGGTTTTAGTAAGCCATTACTGATAAGCTTTGCTGATTCAATAAATTTTGGAAGATGCCTTTTATCTGAAATAATGAAACCCATATGAATATAAAATTGATGCTCTATAACAACAGTGTTTGAAGGATATGGGATGAGTTATCCAACCCCCTGGTATGGGATATAATTGAAAAATTCTCACGAATACTAGTTGATTTTCACATCTTTCAATCTAGTTTTAAAATTCAAGACCTCTGCAACCCAGACATTTCAAATATGATAGTTGATAGATTTGGTCTATGATGATCTGAATAAAGAAACACCTTACTTTTCTTCTATCAGTCAATTGAGAGAGAGAGAGAGAGAGAGAGAGAGAGAGAGAGAGAGAGAGAGAGAGAGAGAGAGAGAGAGAGAGAGATATGCTTCTGTAAGATTGAACTAGGTTATATTGGAAAATACATTTTAAAAACGCCGTTCTCTACAGTCCCATGTGTAACCTCTCACTCGTTGCCTAATTCAAATCTGCCAGTATTCCGACAATTAAATCTTTGTCACTAAAACTCAGACTTCCTTTTTACATTACGGCAAAATCAAGAGGATTATCCAAAGCCAAGCATATAACATCCAGCCAGTATTATGAAGATATAATTACAGCAAACAAAATATAAAACCTTCCGTGAGGACGTTTCCATTTGCTACCCGAAAGAAAATAAGCGCATATACCTCTAACCTTTAAGTAAAATCTTCATGAATAAATAAAACGTGTAATATTGTCAATCAATCAAAACTAAGAGGAGTAACTTCTTAGCATTCGAACTCTGAGTACGCATTCGTTCCTATCAAAACGTGTTCTGCCAAGACGTCGTAACTCGGTGTACGTCATGGTAACGTGTCTGTTCATAGACATGATTAATACGAATGAATTAAGGTGATGTAACACAGAACTCCAAAAGTCGTATGGCATCCCTTTAAATCCTTCTCAGAGATGAATCATCCTTTTGGAAATGCATTAAACGAATCTGACATTTATTAGCATTTTCGCTTCCCATAGAACTGAATTTATTGGAAGTAGTTAAATATCCGACTAATACATTTGAAAAAAATGGACTATCATATAGAAATCTACCTTTTTGTACTTCTATATATAGGGGAAATAGGCAATCTTCGGTTTTTAGGAGGTAAACGTATTCTCTCTCTCTCTCTCTCTCTCTCTCTCTCTCTCTCTCTCTCTCTCTCTCTCTCTCTCTCTCTCTCTCTCTCTCTCGTCTGATGGCAGCAAAAACTAAAATAATAATTTAGCATGATAATAACAGTGTATAAGTATGAGGAAATACTTTTGAGTCATCAGGCAGATGAAATGAGATACTGTACAAACATTTCTTGATGATGCCATGTCATACCACTGATTCTTGTAAGGTATTCTGAGATGGTTGGAAGCTCTGTTCAATAATCGATTGGCATTATTTTCTTTGTTTAACTGCAAGTGTTACCGGAATACCTTATGAATAAAGATATACTTGAACATACGTGACTTATCTCTTCTCGTTTATACACGAGTAACACCAAAATATCTTATGAATAAAAACAATATAATCCAAATATGGTTGATTTTCTTTAGCTTGTTTACTTGCGGGTGCCACTAAAAGAGCTTATGAATATTGACAAAATATGCAAGGCAGATCGATCCACACCCAAGAACCTGTGTTTAAGCTATTTACTGGGGAGACCAATGTTGTGGTTTGGCACCACAGTTGGGGGCTGGGCTTGCCCAGCTAACGTTCTGGCGAGTATATATTAAGATGAAATTGGAACTGAAACCCTACAACTTTAACCTCAAGTGATGAGAGGACAGGATATTATGTTTGTACCAACTGTGGCTCATTGACTGAGAATAGATAATGTCATGATTATCCCAACATTTGTTTCAATGATTGACAAGTAATTCAGTGTGAGTGGTTTTAATTAAAACCCTTTTAAGTATTTTGCTAATTTTTAATATAAAAATTTTCAGGTACAAAAATACATCTAACAAAAGCCGACAAACATTTACTGACATGAACTTAATTAAAACAGAAACATGTTAGATAGTATATTGCTTCGCCTCCAAAGTCTTCGAATTTTATATGCAACGCTGTAGTTGATTTCTGGGTTAGCGGGGCTGCCTTGAATAGAATCCGCTAAATTGTAGACAGTATGATGTTTATGGCTCTGTTTAGTCTCTGTGAGTTTGTTGAATAAGTTACGTCAAATAAATAACACACACCACTGACACATACTTTGAGTAATGGGTCACACTGGGACCCAAAAGTTCTATAAAGTACAGCTTTTAACCTTATAATGTGTGTAAACGTCGACTGGTAATTTACACAAAGAGAAGCCTTCGTAGTTAACCTTGAGTGTGAAGTGTTTCGTCTGAGGTTGGCTCCTTTCCAGTTGGCAATGTTCAAACTTCCTGTGGCAGTCATCAACACTACAGATCTTGGTGCTGACTTTCAAAGGATTCCCAAATGTATATTCTTCGCGACTTTCCATTGTGATTTGCAGTTTACAAACCTCTGCAAATTCATGTTGGAACTTTGCTGTTACATTAATAGTCTCTCCTTTACTTGGAACTACGTTCGAACAAATGACGTTTTCAACTGATTCAATTTGAACAGAGTCAATATCTGGATCTTTGCAGCTCATTGTTGATACCGGTGTCTTGATATGATTCTCGCCTTGCAAGTCAATGAAGAGTCTTCTGTTAATGTTCTTACAGTTGACCACACTCAGGAACAGCAACAACAAGTATTTAGCCTCCATGTTTGTCTTTGTAAAGATGAAAAGCAAAGTGTAAACTGACGGTATGGAGAGAAGTTGCGATGGACGATTAACCACTGATCCTCTCGAACTCTAAAATTTTGAGCAAGTGTATTCCCAGATTGATCGCATATGCCTTATATACTCGTCATGACACCAAACAATAGCGCGAACGTTTTTGTCGGTGAACACGAGACGTTTTAAGCTGGGACACACGAATACTTCGAGTGAAGAGAAGACGGACGTTCCATAAACCTAAACGTTCAGTGTTATTCTACCATACGAACCCCCGGATTCATTACTTATTGTATGAAATATATGCCAATTCATGTTGCTCTTTTTATAATACGTATATATATATATATATATATATATATATATATATATATATATATATATATATATATATATATATATATATATATGTATTATAGTCACGAAAGGAAAAATGAAAAAGACTTGATTGGAGTTAGTACTTTCATCCACTCAGGACATTATCAAACTCAGCAATGAGAATACATATACAAAGACATCGTATTTATACTGGGGAAGGGGATACAACAGCTGTCAGTTTCTTAATAATTCCGGAGAAGTCAGATTTTAGATAAAAGGATAATACTGGATTAACGTAAAACAGACCTGGGCTTAGATTCAAATTTCTACCTTGAGTACAGGAGATTAAAAAGTGTAAATTTAATTTTAATGGAGATTTCTATGAATAACTTTTTGGTATGGCTATGGGTAATCCTTTGTCCTCAATTTTATCCAACATATATATGGAATTTTTTGAATCTAGATTAATTCCTTCAGTGTGGTCTTCCCAAATTGTGTGGTATCGATATGTTGATGATGTTCTAGGTATTTTAGAAGAAAATTTTAATCTTGTGGGTTTTGTTTCAATCATTAATTCATTAGTACCATCAATAAAATTCACTATAGCAAATGAAGAAAATAACCGTATCCCATTTTTAGACGTTTTAATAGTTAGAGAAACAGCTAAATTTAAGTTTTCCATATATAGAAAGGCTACAAATAATTTTTCATATGTACATTTTTACTCCGGTCACTCTAAAAATATAAAACATTCAGTTTTTTCCTCCATGTACCTTAGGGCATTGAGAATTTGTAGCCTAGATTACATTGAGGAGGAGTTCACTAAAATAGAAAACATTGCAACAGATCTTTGTTATCCCAAATATTTCTTAGAAAAATTTATGAATAAGGCTAAGAAAACATTTTATAGTGTTCAATTAGAGAGAAAGGAAACAATTAATAATATGCTTTGTTTGCAATTTCATGTCTGTTTTTTAGATGTTAAACCCCTTTTGAAAAAACTAGACATTGCTGTAGTGTTTGAATATAATTGTACATTAAAAAACCTGTTAATTAAGAATAGTTCTGGAAATGATAATAAGGTAATATATAGCATTCCTTGTTCAGAGTGTAACAAGGCCAAACATCAAAAAGTATACCAGTCAGATTAAAACAGCATCAGGTGGCCGTCACCAGGGGTTCTCTTAATAATGCCTTGGCCTCCCACCGGTTAGGGTCAAGTCACAGAATTGGTTGGTCAAAGACGGAAAAAGTAATCCATGTAAATGACTATTTCCAAAGGAATATTGTTGAATCATTTTTAATCTCCTGTACTCAAGGTAGAAATTTGAATCTAAGCCCAGGTCTGTTTTCCGTTAATCCAGTATTATCCTTTTATCTAAAATCTGACTTCTCCGGAATTATTAAGAAATTGACAGCTGTTGGATCCCCTTCCCCAGTATAAATACGATTTCTTTGTATATGTATTCTCATTGCTGAGATTGATAATGTTCTGAGTGGATGAATGTACTAACTCCAATCATGTCTTTTTCATTTTTCCTTTCGTGACTATAATACATATATATATATATATATATATATATATATATATATATATATATATATATATATATATATATATATATATATATATATATATATATATATGTATATGTACGTATTATAAAAAGAGAAACATGAATTGGCATATATTTCATACAATAAGTAATGAATCCGGCGGTTCGTATGGTAGAATTTCAGTCAAACACGTTTCTCGATATTTGGGATGCATCTTTGGTGTTTCTCGAGCTTATTTTTAAACACATCTACGCTCACTCCTGATATGTTTCTTAGATGAGCTTGCAGCGCATTAAATAGCCGCTGCATTATCGATGCTGGTGCGTACTTGATTAATGTCCTGTTCGCCTTCCTTAGTTTTCTTGGTATAGTTTTGGGTACTGTTAATCTACCTCGGCTTGCTCTTTCTGATATTTTTAGCTCCATGATGTTTTCAGTAATTCCTTCGATATGTTTCCATGCTTGTATTATCATGTAGCGTTCTCTTCTCCTTTCTAGACTGTATGATTTTAAAAATAACAATCTTACCCAGTTGTCAAGGTCCTTAACTTCTTATATTCTAGCAGTAAAGAACCTTTGTACACTCTCTATTTTCGCAATATCCTTTTGGTAGTGTGGGTACCATCTCAAATTGCAGTACTTGAGTGTACTACGTACATAAGTTTTGTACAGCATAATCATGTGTTCAGCTTTTCTTGTTTTAAAGTGTCTGAATAGCATTTCCATTTTTGCTATTTGGTTGTTGTATAACTTATTTCTGTTTATAATTACACCAAGGTCTTTAATTGCTTCCTTGTTTGTGATTGTTTCGTTATTAGGTCCCCTGTATGCATATACCATTCTTTCTCTGTTTCCATAATTTATTGATTCGAATTTATCGGAGTTAAATGCCATCCGATTTATCTCTGCCCATTTATATATTTTGTTTAGATCACTTTGTAATGAGTTCCTATCTTCATCACAAGTAATTTCTCTACTTATTCTTTTGCCATCAGCGAAACTTCTCACTACAGAGTCTTTAACATTACAGGCTATGTCTGAGATCATAATAACAAACAGCAGTGCAGCTAATACCGTACCCTGTGGTACACCAGATATTACCTGAGCTTCATCTGATTTCTCGTCATTTGCAACCACTATCTGTTTTCTGTTTTTTAGAAATTCTTTTATCCATTTTCCTACCTTTCCCTTAATATCATGCTTTTTAATTTTTTTTTCTCTAATATATTATGGTCTACCTTGTCAAAGGCTTTTGCAAAATCTAAATATACCACATCTCTGTCTTATTCATCTATCATATTTTTATATATGTTTCCATAGCGTGCTATCAGTTGGGTTTGTGTACTTTTTCTGGGCACAAGACCGTGTTGACCTATATTAGATAGATTATTTTTAAGCAAGCGATTCATTATTTTCTTTTTTATTACCCTTCCATACACTTTCATAATATGTCATGTTATACTTACTGGTCTATAATTGCTTGCCTCTAGTCTTGATCCAGTTTTGAAAATAGGGGTTACATATGCTAATTTATGTTTAACATATATCTCGCTCATATCTACACTTTGTCTTAGCTGTATTGCAAGCGGCTTCACGATAGTGTGTGCAGTTTATTTTTTACAAAATCGCTGGAACTCCATCGGGCCCGGCCGTTGATCCATTTTCAATTTCGCTTATAGCCTGCACAATATCTGCTTCATTAATATCTATATCCATTAGATATTCACTATTTTCATTATTCTCATTCACAATTCTTGGTGTGAATTCACCCTCATATTTTTTTGCTAATATGTTACATATTTCCTTTTTTTTATTCATTAACCGTCCTTCCATTCTTAGAGGGCCTATTTCTAATATCCCTTTATTCATCTTTTTTGCATAGGAGTAATGTACTTTGGGGTTTTTCTTGATACTTTGAAGTGTCCTTTCTCCTAACTCCCTTTTTTTCCTTTTATTTCGATCATATAATATTTTTTTCTGCATTTTCTATCTTTCTTTTTATTTCCATCATTTTCCATACATCTTTTCTTTTGCAAGATTTTTCTTCCACTTTCTAATTTTCTGAAATAAGATCCTTCTGTCTCTTGGTATGCAAGTCTGACGTTTATTTTTCTGTTTTTCGGTACACAATTTTCAACAATTTTCTCCAGTATTTTGTATATATCTGTATTCACCTATATATTATCACTTACTAATACATTTTTCCAATTTTTTTTTCAATTCTTTATTTATTTCTGACCATTTTATGTTCTTACTAAAGAAACTATATTTTCCATATCCTTCCCATCGTTTTGTGCTTTGCTTATCTCTGTGTTCACTTTCTTTGGAATGGACTCTTAATTCTGTGACACTCTGGTATGAAATTACTGTGTTATACACTATTATTTCTTTAACATAATTCACCTCATTCAAAAATACTAGATCTAGGACATTGTCCTTTCTTGTTGGAATGAGGTTCATTTGTTGCATATTATGTTCTAATAGCATATCCTGAAGCTTTTCAAACTGTCTATTATCTTCTGCGCTACTATTACTCTCTTTTTTATATGTATATTTACAACCACTCTCTTCTATCCGTTCTTTCCAATCCACAAAAGGAAAGTTAAAGTCTTTATGGTTTCTACATATATCATCTATTTTTTCTATTATTATGTCAAACTCCTTAGTATTTGGGGGTCTGTAGACTACAATATTCACAATTTTTTCATTCCAAATTCTACCGCGATCAATTCTCATTGTGTCTTGCTGTATTTTTCACAGACTTTTCTTGATTTATGTCTCTTCCATATATTGCGGTTCCCCCTTGATTCCTATTTGTTCTGTCTGATCTATATGTTTGGAAACCCCTTATCTGGTCGTCACTGCCAGTCTCTTGGGAATACCATGTTTCACTTATTCAATTTGGGTTAGTTCTTCTAAGAACTCTATTTTCCTTTTAGAGTTACTTGTGACTAAACCCTGTGCATTCATCACTATTATGGTTTCTGTTTCATCACCATTATTTAATATTGGTAATAATATGAATTTTCCCATGCCTCCTTCCTGTTCTGATATGATGTTCTTTTCTTCATTTCCAGGAATTCTGCCATTAAGAAATCCAACATTTTTACTACATTTGCTCTTCCGCCTTCATGTTTATTTTTGTGTATACCTGCAATTATCCCCATATCTGCACCAATCCCTGGTATTATAGATACATTCTTTGTAATTGGGCTCTAATTGTGCATATTTAGGTTGAAAGGCATCATATCTTGGGGCCTTTTGTGCATAGCGCGGTATATACTCGGCTTGTTTTTTTGTTTCTTTTTTTTGTTTCATTTTTCTTTTATATTTGCTGAGTTTTCTAACTTTCATTCATGGTTTTAGGATGCATATATCGACATTTTTTGCTGAATTTGCATCCTTTTCCTTCTTTCAGGTTTTTGCATATTTTTGGATGGAGATCTCTGCATTCGTCTCCATATCCGTCTAAATGCGCAATTTACCATATATTTCATAATTATGGCATATCTTTGGATGCTTGTAGTAGCATCTTTCGCCAAATCTGCAATTCCCTCTTTTCAGTGAATTGCAGACTATATCTTTCTTTTCTTTTTTTTTTCTTATTGCTCTTCCCTAAAAGTATGTAGGTCCTAGTAGAGTCTCTTGGGTCTATTATTTTTTTTAATAGGATATTCTATTCCTATGTAAGTTTGTTGTTGAATGACATCATATGTTGTATCAATGATTTCCTCTGCATCCTTACACATATCCAGTAAATTTTTCTCTTTTTCTTCTTCTTCTTCTTCTCCTTCTTCTTCTTCTTCTTTTTCATTAACTATTTGCAGATTCAGTCTCGACTTAATTATATTTTCTATCCATACTAAGCATGATGAGCGGAATACCTTCGTGTCTTAGTACTTATTTTTTGTTGCATTTCAGAACAATTAGGATGTATTGGTACATGGCATACATCGCATTTCCTTAATAATTGTTGCGGGTTAAGAATACTGTACCACATCTTACATTTATTGCATCATTTTGGCATTCTTTTTCCCAACGCATCAATCAGCATATTCACCATATTGGACTTTTTATTGTTCTTGAATGTGAAGATTGATGTAAACTTTCTTTATAAGTCTCTTTATCACCTGGATCTTCTTTAAAATTTCTTCTATTATTTTAATGATGTTTTCCACAGACTTGCACCAGTTTGTTGTATCATATTGTTTCAATATGTTTGAGAATATTTTTCCGTCACACTTGTTGGAGCTATTTGTAACCTCTCTTACCAGTAGATCTAGTTCTTGTTGTGCCAACTCATGGAATTTACTCTTGCTCTTGCTGATTGCAGCAAAATCCCTCCAAGCCTTGTTTGTGTTAGAGGCTGCCATCTTGTTCAGATTTTTAGTATTTCACAAGATAACTATCCTATGCTGACGTTTCATCCCACTCTTTTGACATCAAACTAATCACCGACTATTAGCAAAAACTTGTATCGATATTGCACTCGATAGGCTTTTGTTATTCGTGTAAAATCATCTGATTTTCATGGATAACAAAATGGGACTCACTAGCATATAGTAACACTCACTCAGAGAGAAGCTTGGACGATTGGTGCCAGAATTTGGGAGGATGTGTGAGAGAAGGAAGTTGAGAGTTAATGTGGGTAAGAATAGGGTTATGAGATGTTCGGGAAGGTATGGTGGTGCGAGGTTGAATGCCATGTTGAATGGAGAGTTACTTGAGGAGGTGGATCAGTTCAAGTACTTGGGGTTTGTTGTTGCAGCAAATGATGGAGTGGAAGCAGATGTACGTCAGGGAGAGAATGAAGGATACAAAGTGTTGGGGACAGTTAAGGGAGTATTAAGAAATAGAGGTTGGGCATGAATGTAGAGAGAGTTCTGTATGAGAAAATGATTGTACCAACTGTGATGTATGGATCGGAGTTGTGGGGAATGAAAGTGACGAAGAGACAGAAATTGAATGTGTTTGAGATGAAGTGTCTAAGGAGTATGGCTGGAGTATCTCGAGTAGATAGGGTTAGGAACGAAGTAGTAAGGGTGAGAACGGGTGTGAGAAATGAGTTAGCAGCTAGAGTGGATATGAATGTGTTGAGGGGGTTTGGCTATGTTGAGAGAATAGAAAATGGTTGTCTTCTAAAGAAGGTGATGAATGTAAGAGTTGATGGGAGAAGTACAAGAGGAAGGCCAAGGTTTGGGTGGATAGATGGAGTAAAAAATAGCTCTGGGTGATAGGAGGATAGACGTGAGAGAGGCAAGAGAGCGTGCTAGAAATAGGAATGAATTGCGAGCGATTGTGAAGCAGTTCCAGTAGGCCCTGCTGCTTCCTCGGGTGCCTTGGATGACTGCGGAGGTAGCAGCAGTAGGGGATTCAGTGTTATGAAGCTTCATCTATGGGGGATAACGGGGGAGGGTTGGCTGTGTCACTCTAGCAGTACCAGCCGAACTCGGTTGAGTCCATTGTCAGTCTGGGAGGAGCGTAGGGAGGAGAGGTCTCCTTTTTTGTTTCATTTGTTTGATGTCGGCTACCCCCTAAAATAAGGGGAAGTGTCTTGGTATATGTATGTATGTAGGTATATATATATATATATATATATAATATATGTATAATATATTCATATATATATATATATATATATATATATATATATATATATATATATATATATATATATATATATATGTATATATTTATGTATATACAGGTATGATAAACATATATAATAGATATATATAATATATATATATATATATATGTAGATATATATATAAATATATATATATATATATATATATATATATATATATATATATATATATATATATATATGTAGATATATATATATCTATAAATATATATAATAATTATATATATATATATATATATATATATATATATATATATGTAAATATATATATATATATATATATATATATATATATATATATATATATATATATATTTATATATATATATATACGTATATATATATATATATATATATATATATATATATATATATATATATGTATATATATATATATATATATATATATATATATATATATATATATATATATATATATATATATATATATATATATATTATATTAGATATGTGTGTATGTTTGTTTTTGTTTCTAGGTTTGGATGATATTTATGGATGATACAGTACTAATCATGGTAATACAGTAAATGGGAAGAAAAAAAAGTTGGGAGTAAAGCGTGGAAATTCATTACTATTTCCTATTTGATACAATCACATATTTCTTCTTTCATTTTTCTCATTTGTCAATTATATATAAGTAACAATACAAAAGCATATCTAGCATTTCCTAATTCATTCTATAATAGTTCATCCGAAAACTCAGTCATACAACTCATTTCCTATGAATTACTTCACCGACCGATTACATTGCGTGTTAATTCACACACAAGGAAAATAACTACTTGATTTTACGACTGCAGTTGCCTTTTACGTGACTAACAAGCGATTGGAGAAGATATTTGATCCTTACAAAAGGAGATATAGAAAAAACGGGGATGAATAACATACATAGTCATTAATAGGTACGTGTCAAGGTTTTTTTAGGTTGTAAGAATTCCTTGTTTAAAAACGTTTTATACCTTACACATGACTCCCATGCCGTCAACCGACAGAGAGAGAGAGAGAGAGAGAGAGAGAGAGAGAGAGAGAGAGAGAGAGAGAGATGTAATACACATTCAACATAGAGAACTAATATTAACTTAAATATTGATAATTTATCTCATATTGCTCTTCAATGATACAAACCGATATAATGAACGGAGTCAAATTTACAACTTAACGAGGAAATGAAGCTTCTGAGAAACGAGAAATGTCCAGCAATGACCTCCAAGAACTTTCTCTCCATCTCCAAAGGTATAGAGAATGAATAGAGAAAAACTATTACACAGTTTATTAGAATAATCTCCAAAATGAGGATTGGAAGAGTAAATTGTTTATGGTAACTTTTTTATAACTAACGAGAATGAACTAAAAACATAATTGCTATGAAGATTTTAGCCACCTATGCTCATCCTGTTTATAGTCACCTAATTCGTAGCCTGAAGGAAATGTGTCATTAATTTCCATTCGTATTTATACCTTACTAGTGTACCAAGCTATGAAAATGACGTCTAAATATCTAGATATATGCACAGACGCACCTGGAAACACACAGATTCAATCTTCCCCAATCCCTCCTAAGTTCCTAATTGCAACCCGCTGTTTCAGCAATTTTGGGGTTTCCGCATTTAACTATGGGTGACCCCTCTCACCAGGGTATGACTACCTCCTCTCCTCACTGAGCGTGACAGGAAAGAAAAGTGTATATATATATATATATATATATATATATATATATATATATATATATATATATATATATATATATGTATATATATATATATATATATATATATATATATATATATATATATATATATATATATATATATATATATATATATATATATAAAGATAATTCAATAACTTACTTGCTCTTTATTATACAGGGGAGATTATATAGTGAAGAGAGAGAGAGAGAGAGAGAGAGAGAGAGAGAGAGAGAGAGAGAGAGAGAGAGAGAGAGGAGTGTCTATTATCGTATACGTTTCTATGTCATGTTTTGAATCATGTCATGCGTATCATACTGTGGCGGGATGTTGCAATAACAACCTCCACACCCTGAATCACACCTACTGACAATTGTCTCCACAACATAAACTTTCCCCTTACGTTATCTAAAACCAGACTATTAGACAAAAGGACAAAAAAAAAAAAAAAAAAAAAAAACGAAACATAACCTTAAAACTATATTTCTTAAAACTAAAATACTTAACACACAACCATCCATAACCAAAACAACCACACTTAAAACCAATAATAAACTCAACACTAAATATATAAATAAAGACGTATCACCATTCAAATAAAAAACTATCAAAACTTAACATTAACCGCACACCACCAACACCAATATATATATATATATATATATATATATATATATATATATATATATATATATATATATATATATATATATATATATGTATATATATGTATATATATATATATATATATATATATACATATATATATATATATATATATATATATATATATATATATATATATATATATATATATATATATTATGGACACTAACAATCGTCCACACACTGCCAACTGTCTTTTGCAGCCCACTACCACAGCTTTGTGGTCAACAGTCCACTAGCTGGCAATTTGCCACAACTGCCTCGCTGATTGGAGTGGTAGTTATAATCATCATCATCATCATCATCAATCAAGATACACAGGCCTAGGTCATCAACAGTTCAGCAATCGAATAGTGAAGTCTAAATACAATCCTATACAGGCCTGGTCAGCAACAATAATCCACTTTAAAAAAATTGAGTCTCTCCAAAGGAGGAATTGCGGCCTGCAAAAAAAAAAAAAGAAAAACACTTACGAACACTCCTACCTAACTAACTATCGCACTATAATCAAATATAGATAATAAACTGTTCCTATCATTCACAATCACGACAAGCATATATAAACAAGACTGTACTTACTCAGAAAATTAATAATCCCTTCCACGCTGGTAAAATAATAGTGAAGTAAATCCAGCATTCACACTGCTCCTTGCTGCAGTCAAATAAAAAAGCCATTCACTCAAGACATTCACCACTGTCGTAACCTAACTAAAAACATAAACAAACAATCTCATTTATACCAACAGTCTTTCTCACAACAAACAATCGATACACTAACTACCTCTCTCTCTCTCTCTCTCTCTCTCTCTCTCTCTCTCTCTCTCTCTCTCTCTCTCTCTCTCTCTCAGGATTTGGCAAAAAAAGAAACAAATGAAAATAAAAAAAAATTAATCCTCCACATTCCTCCCCCCTTACTTTGCGAAATCCTACTACATTTTCACACAACTACTTACATCATTTTTACATTACCCAGTCGCAGTCGGGAACGGGACCTCTACTCCGAGTAACTGGGCCTTCATACACTCTGTCATTCACTTCTTCCTTATCACAATCATTCGCTACATTAACGCTATTCCTTTTTAAATCCCTATCATCTAATATATTATGTACAATCATATCTACCCTGTTCTCATATGGCCCTAAAATTACACTCACTTCTGTAAACAGTTCATCCATTTCATCAAAAACATTCTCAACTCTAGCAAAAGATTCATTCATGCTACTTATTATTCTCCTATCATCTAACGAAAAGCCACACACACTATAAGTATCATTCATACTCAGCCACGTTTTATCTGTATTAATACATTTATCTTCCACACTCACTTGCACATTTACACCCTTGTCATACTTATTCAGATTCCTACCTATACCTATAAATTTCCCTTGCACTTTCTCCTCACTTGAAACTTTCAAATGCCTCTTTTTCCTATATTCAACTAACACTAATTGTTTACTTTCTAGCCCTAACTTCTCATGTATACTAGGTTCATACTTACTAATTTCAAACCAATTATTCATCCCATTCTCACGAACATTGATCCTATTCCTTCCACACACACAGGAAGACTCACCCAGTTGAACCTTCTGACTATCTAGTTTCCCGAACATCCTGGCTGGTCTAATCCCTTCTTTCTACAAACCCTAGCTATATTCCCATCTACACCACATTCAGAACATTTAGCACGCTGCTCTCTACACATCCTCGCATAATGCCCATTCTGACCACAATTGCCGCAAATCACTTTCCTACGATTACTCCTACATTCACTTGCTATATGACCAGTCATACCACATCGAAAACCCTTAACCTCTTTCTTTTTCTTGCACTCGCTAATTCTATGCCCTACCTCACCACATCCAAAACAAGCACCTAGAGTCCATCTACATTCATTCTTCTTATGCCCTACTTTCCCACACCTATAACAGTTTTCATCACGGACACGACTATCTGACATACCTCGCTGCGCACCAGCACTCCTATCCCTCCAAATCCGATTCCCTTGCCTAAACCCTTCATTTGTCCTTATAGGTACTCCCACATTACTCGCCCTAACACTCCTATCTACTACACTATCAGCTACCCTCATCTGTCCTCTCATAACAGCATCTCTAAAACTAACAAATTCTGGCACACTTTCTTCCATTCCAGTTCTTACACTCACAGATTTACTTTCTTTCATGCACCTATCTAACTCATAATCCTCAACTATCTCTAGTATATCATCCCATGTCAATCTCTCTTGCGTCCACATCATTTTCTCCTTCCATTTCAAATTAATAAATTCACACACATTCTCTGGAATGGTCGCCAAAAACTTCTTCATTAACTCCTTATTTTCATTTATACCTTCATCCCCATACTTCTTCCTAGCTAAAGTTTCCAACCTACATACATACATCGATATCACTTCTCCTGCATTCATCCGTGCCTCATCAAAATCATTCTTACGTTTATACTTAACACTCCCTTTCATACGTTTTACCTGCTCAATTGTTCTCTTTTTAACACTTTCATAATCAACGTCACCTACACTCATTATCACACCATACATTGTCAACAAATACCCATTCAAATATTCTCCTAACTCCATAGCCCAAACTCTCCTACTATCACCATACTTATCCTGACAATACCTCTCATACTCCTTGAAAAACTCGTATACATCCCTACTACTATGCTCATTGAACCTTTCACACCGAGGTACCTCTCTCATAAACACTGTCTTACACACATCATATTCATTCTCACTGCTATCATCACTGCTACCTTCCTTCTTGCTTCCTACTTCCTCGCTAGAATATAAGGAATCTAATTCCGCACTCATACTCCTATCCTTGATTGTACTCTTCCTAGCCCTTTTCTTACTCACCACTTTCACCCATTCACGATCATCCTCGCCCTCATCCTGACACTTTTTCTTCTCTTTCTTCATATCACTTTTACCTTTCCTTTCATCCTTCCTCTCACCTTTCTGTTCATCCTTCCTGTACCTAGTCCCTTTAACTCTCACTATCACTATTACTATCACTATCACTTCCTTTCCGTTTATCTCTTACCTTAACCTTTTCTTCCACCAGCAACCCTTTACCCGTAGCAGAGGCTACTCCTCCGACTGTGCCTTTACGCATGAAAGTTTTCATCATTCCCATTACTTGCCCCATCATAGCTTCCATTCGTTTTTTTTTTTTTCAGTGATGAGTCACGTAATATCAAGGCTTGATTATTGCAATTCTCTGTACTACAAATTGCCCAATACACTACTAAGAAATCTTCAAAATGTGCAAAACCGAGCGGCTAGACTGATAAAAGGCATTATACTACGGGAGAGAATAACTCCTGCATTGATTGATCTACATTGATTACCTGTTAAGGCTAGAATTGAATTTAAGATTTGCTTGTTGACCCACAAAGCACTTACAAGTGATAAGCCTAAATATCTTCGTGATTGCTTGGTCCCCTACCCTGAAGCTACCAGCACCGCTGTAAGAGTTAGACATGCTGATGACCCACATAGACTATTCGAAATTTGTGTGAATCATGCAATAGGAGGAAGAATGTTCAGTTATGCTGCACCGAGACTCTTCAACGACCTTCCACTCGATGTCAAGAATAGCAAAAATGTGGCAGCTTTCAAGAAAAACCTGAAGACTTATCTTTTTAGAAAGTGTTATAATAGTGACCTGTAAACTATTAAGCCTGAATACAAAAGCTAGCGAAATAAATGATAAGATACAGAGCAAAATATTAACTGGAAAGAAATTATTTTTTTCTCACACCAAGGCCCGCCTTAACAGACTTTTAGTGTCTGACGGAGGGCGAGAAATAAACCCGTAAAAGTAAAAGTAAGTAAGTAAGTTTCTCCATTCGTTCTTCATTCTCTCTCACCCTCATCTCAACACCCTCTTCCACTCTCACTACAGTTCCCTGAATTTCCCTCAGTTTCCTATGCATCTCCTCATTCTCACACCTTAACCCCTTCTTCTCTACTATCAACCTCTCTTTCTCAACTATCAACTTCTGCTCCCGTTCTTTAAACAACCGCAATTCCTCCCTTAATAACTTGTTCTGATCTTTCATTTTCTTCAGTCTTAAATCTAATTTCGTAACCTATCAGTCCTTTGTCTAAGAGTCCAGTTATCAATCCCACCTCGGCAGTCCCTGTTCGGGCGCCAAATTAATGTGGCGGGATGTTGCAATAACAACCCCCACACCTGGTGATTCCTACTGACAATTGTCTCCACAACACAAACTTTCCCCTTACGTTATCTAAAACCAGACTCTTAGACAAAAGGAAAAAAACAAACGAAACATAACCTTAAAACTATATTTCTCAAACCTAAAATACTCAACACAAAGCCATTCACAACCAAAACAACCACACTTAAAATCAACAATAAACTTAACACTAAATATACAAATAAAGACGTATCACCATTCAAATAAAAAAACTATCAAAACTTAACACTAACCGCTCATCACCAACACCAATATATATATATATATATATATATATATATATATATATATATATATATATATATATATATATATATATTGGTCAACAGTCCACTAGGTGGCAATTTGCCACAACTGCCTCGCTGAGTGGAGTGGAAGTTATAATCATCATCATCATCATCAATCAAGATACACAGGCCTAGGTCATCAACAGTTGAACAATCGAATAGTGAAGTCTAAATACAATCCTATACAGTCCTGGTCAGCAGCAATAATCCACTTTCAAAAAATTGCGGCCTGCAAAAATAAAAAAGAAAAACACTTACGAACACTCCTACCTAACTAACTATCGCACTATAATCAAAGATAAATAATAAACTGTTCCTATCATTCACAATGACGACAAGCAAATATAAACAAGACTGTACTTAGTCAGAAAATAAATAATCACTTCCACGCTGGTAAAATAGTAATGATGTAAATCCAGCATTCACACTACTGCTCCTTGCTGCAGTCAAATAAAAAAAAAGCCATTCACCCAAGGCGTTCACCACTGTCGTAACCTAGCTAAAAACATAAACAATCTTATTTATACCAACAGTCTTTCTCACAACAAACAATCGATACACTAACTACCTCTCTCTCTCTCTCTCTCTCTCTCTCTCTCTCTCTCTCTCTCTCTCTCTCCTCTCTCTCTCTCTCTCTCTCTCTCTCTCAGGATTTGGCAAAAAAACAAATAAAAATAAAAAAAAAATTAATCCTCCACAATACTTTCTTATATTTACAATAACAACTAAGTCAGATACAGACAAGTTATTTGTTTTAATGATGTCAGACTACTTAGACTGCAACGGACACAAGTAACTTTGACACTGATTATTAGGTAGGAAAATGATAATGCTTTCTATGGCATAACATAAAGTAGAGAAATAATAAATAGATAAATCACTGTGGCATTATTGGAAGGGCCCGTTACACTACGATGTATTTTCCAACTTTGATGAATGAGGAAGAAAGCTCCTTACTGACAATGAAGGACAGCGTGAATTCACAATACTGTATGTTGGAATCATTTTTTTTTTTTTTTTCATTTCCGTGAAGCTCAAATGAAACGGAGATGTTCTCTCATTCAAAGTAAATTAAAGTAAATTTCAGTAACATTCGCTTATGGGCTACCAACGCAAGAGCCCGTGTCTTGCATAAGGCAAGACAATCTGAACAGACACACACACACACACACACACACACACACACACTCGGAGTTCTCAGGGAATTAATTGGAATTTATTTCTTTATTTGCTGACGCAAGGATAATGAATGCTTTTAATCAAAATAGGTGATATGCATTATGATTATTACTTGCCGAATTAGAAATATTTGATATTTGATAAAATGAAACCTTTATTTTTTAAACGGAGCAAATTGAAATTTTCATAGTTTCCTCTGTAAACGGAAAGAAATTTTTGTTCTTATTTCTTACCAAAAAATCTTTCTAGAATCGTTGTAAACGTTATAAATGTTGTCTGAGCAAAGATCTAGCAGTAATTATACCTTTCTGGAAGCGTTGTAAACGTTATAAACGCTGTCGGAGCAAGGATCTACCAGTGATTTTACCCCAAACAACCCTTTAGAGAAAAAGTCCTCGAGGAAAGGGATGATAGCCGCTAGAGGTGGACAGCGCTCCCCCACCTATCCCCCCGTCCACGCCAGTGTGCCATTCCCTCGGTAATTATAGATGGCTAAAATTACTACCAAATCTTTACTCAGACAGCCTTTATAACGTGTACAACACTTCTCTCCGTGATTATAATATACAACAGCTCTTGCATCCAGCCTTTCCTCTGTGCCGTTAGGATATTCCTTTGATTTTGAATTGCAGTGGTGAGTACGTTTTTCATTTTAATGTTGTTAATATTTTTTAAAATATTTTATTTTGATTGTTCATTAATTTTTATACCCTTTATTTATTTCCTCATCTCCTTTCCTCACTGGGCTATTTTTTCCTGTTGGAGCCCTTGGGATTATAGCATCTTGCTTTTCCAACTAGGGTTCTAGCTTAGCAAGTAATAATAATAATAATAATAATAATAATAATAATAATAATAATAATAATAATAATAATTTCTCTGTGTACTCAGAATAATGAATTAAGTAGTGAAGGAATATTCGCATATAAACGGTGAATAGTGTTTTCCTCTTATCAATGTGATTGAAATGAAGAAAATAGAGAAATAACAATGATTATATTTCTAGAAAATTAAATTAATTAGTATAGGTTGGCTCAGATATAGATATCGAATGGACCTTAAGTATTCATCTTTAATAGATAAGTAAACTGGACACCTAAAAATGAGGTTTGGAATTCCCTATTTCAGACATTAATTAAAGAACATATTATAGACATAGACCCTCCCCCCCCCTCTCTCTCTCTCTCTCTCTCTCTCTCTCTCTCTCTCTCTCTCGTAGTAGTAGTAGTAGTAGTAGTAGTAGTAGTAGTAGTAGTAGTAGTAGTTGTAGTAGTAGTAGTAGTAGTAGTAGTAGTAGTAGTAGTTTATAACTTAAATAATTTCATACGAGATACGTATTTATATTCGAGCAGTATTTTTATGTCATATTAATCATACTTGTATATATTGCGTTGGTACGTTTATTATGAATAGAAGTATTTTACCTAAGTATGTATTTCACCCAAAGCATATACAAAAATAAAAAACACGAGACGAATCGTATTTGATAAAGTAAATAATTGTAAACCAATCAATTGAATAAATGAAAACCTGGATATGAAATGAATTAGTTGAACTTTTTATTAATATAAAAAACTTTTTAGATAACACTATTCTTTTGCTTTTGATTTTGCTCGACTACAATACAGATTTGATCTAGTTTACTACATTCATAATGGATCCAGAATTAAATTTTGAAGCACTGCTGAGAATAAGCAGAAATAGTTAGTTCACGATGATGTTTTATTCCTCTCCAAGTTCATATTTCATAAATGCTTTTGTATTCCCTTTGTATTCTGCTATTCTACTGTAGCATCAACATTTGCCTGTAACATTCATTCTTGTTCTTTTAATGCTTTCTATTTCTCTGTTCACTTGAATGGAAAATGACTGAGGGGTAAGAGGAGTATTTACTGATAAATCACAGACTATCCCATTCTCGTTTCTTTCTAATTAATGGAAATACTGACAGATTACAATAAGCGAATTTGAATAATGATTGCCTTTACTCCTTTCTATGGAGTAGAGACCCAAGTGATGAAAGGAGATTGCAACTTCAAACATAGAAATCAGTTGGCCCCGGAAGCTTTCGTAAGTCATTTTTAGATTGAGAGAACAAACTTTCTTGGTTACTAAATGAACTTGCCTTGTGAAATAAATTGCCATAGGAGTAACCCATCTCTCTCTTTCTCTCTCTCTCTCTCTCTCTCTCTCTCTCTCTCTCTCTCTCTCTCTCTCTCTCTCTCTCTCTCTCTCTCTTGATACATTCAGAGAAATAAAACGCAATAAAAGTACTTGATATAAACCTATATGATGTTTGAAACGTTGTTTTATTACTTTAATACCATCATATCACAATCAATCTCGTTAATTACCCAACTTGGATATTACCGCTGAAACATACACATACATACATACACACACACACACACACACACACACACACACATATATATATATATATATATATATATATATATATATATATATATATACATGTATATATATAAATATATATATACAGTATATATTTACATATATATATATATATATATATATATATATATATATATGTATATGTACATATATATATATATATATATATATATATATATATATATATATATATATATATATATATGTGTGTGTGTGTGTGTGTATGTGTGTATATATCAGGAGTAATAGACAAAACCGGTTAATATTTCCTTAAATATTTCAACTTAAGCTTCACATGATTTAAGTGTATCTTGATATATATATATATATATATATATATATATATATATATATATATATATATATATATATATATATATATATATATTACAGCGAGAGAATAACTTAAATCCACGAGTTCTAAAACTAACCTGATTATACTACATAAGTCTGTTACACTTGAAAAATACCAGAGCTCTGAGAATATCACGCAACTCCCAGACATCAATATGTATGAACACTGATTATGGAAAGGTCTCTTACGTTACACTCAAAACAAAACTGGGTAATTATTTATGTGAACTATTCAAAAACCAACCTCTTACTTCGTTTCTTAGTCAGGGAATACAAGCAATGTACTGAGAAAAAATATTGGTGATTGAAATAATATGCACTTCACAAAAATAAATATATTCTATAAAATGTTAAGAGCAATTCATAAGAATTAACACCACAAAGTAAATCACTTGAAATATTAAATCTGAACTAAACCTTAGACTAAGACAAAAGAAAGGCACTTTGAAAAAAATATACAATCACTTGTTTCATTGGAAACTAATTTATAAAAATATTTAATTTTGATAATTAATGAAAAGATTTAACACTTTAACACTTTGACACTCTAATGTACATACGATAATAAAATTTACACATATGTAACTGTTACACTTATGTCTTATGGTTCACAAAAGGTTACAAAAAGGTTAAACAAAAATTTTAATGCTCTTCACTGATTAACCTAAATCTCACAGGGCAAGTTACAAACATTCATGTTAAAATGTACTTACATTAACACACTACACTTAAATTAACATCCAATACTTTCACGAATATTTGAACAACACTATACAGCATATATGTTGGATAAAAATCACTTTTCTCGTTTGAGAGGCCACACACTTGAGAGGGGAGAAGGCAGGCGGACGTTTGCTCTTTCACAGGGATAGGCTGGTATTCTTCTACTGCTTATCTATTCCTAGAGTCTATATATATTGACTTAATTTGTCTAGAAATTTCTATTAGATCATTCTTGTAGCTTGGGGGGCCAAGACTCTAGCGGTGTAAGATTGCTAACGAAGTAATTTGTACTAACCTTTCTTGCGAGGCCACTTTCTTCCAGCTAACTCCGCTCACCTTCCTCTCCTACTAATAAAAAAGAAGAGTAAATCTTATTCTAGAATTTTCATGCACTTTCTAACCACGTGGAAACATAAAAATGACGTAATCCCTTAAGTTCATACCTTGTGCGTGTCATACCGCATACCTAAATGAGATTATATAAGACGTAACAAAACTATGTGAAATAAAAAGTTAATTCTTAAAAATAACATAAATTTATATATACTGAACTGAATGAAAATAAAACTAAATAAATGACGAAAGTCTCAGGTAATATATATACATTACTTAAACGTACATGAGTGGAACTCACCTTACGAGCAGGCTATACATCTCTTAAATACAAAAATGAAATTCATGAATAAAATATTTATTCTTACACTAGACCAAACTCACCTGCTTGATTTTACATAAATCTGTTATATTTGAATAAAACCCGAACTCTGAGAAAATTATATAACTCCCACACTCCAATATATAAAAACACTGAATATTCAAAGGTCTTTTAGGTACACTCAAAACAAAACTGGATAATTATTATTAAGAACTAATCAAAACAACCTCTTACTTCGATTCTTTAAAAAGGATACGAGACAGTACTGAAATAAACACTGGTGATCGAAATAATAAACTCTTTACAAAAATAAACATATTCTATAAAAATTACAACACAAAGAATTTACATAAAAAATAAATCACTCGAAATATCAAGTCTGAGCAAAACTTAGATTAAGACAAAAAGAATGTTTATAATCTGAAAATTATATAATCACTTGTTTAACTGGAAATTAATTTTAAACCGTTTAGTCTTGATAACTAATGAAAATAGATATCCTTTAACACTCTAAGTATTAAACTCTTAAAGAAATTACACAAAGTAATTGCCAAACTTACAAGTTTTAGCTCACATGAAATAAAGCCAAAATAAATAGACTTCACGGGATCTTACTTGCACAGGGCCAGTTACAAAAATTTATATAACGCTAGCACATATAATGACACAATATATTGAAATCACCTTTAAACATGTTATTTTAACATTAATACACACTACTTAAGATATAAGTTGTATTTAAACTTTACACTTTGGAAAGGACACACTCATGGCACTTGAGAGAGAGAGGATGAACTTTGGCTCTTTCACAGGACAGGCTGTTTCCCCTTTTGCCCAAACGCATCCCCCAGGGACACATATATATTGACTTAATTATTCTAGATCGTTCTATATAGATAATTCTCGTGGCTTGGGGCCGACACCTTGCTTGCAAGGCAACTCTCTCTCAGCAGCTACGCCTACCCCCGTCCTCAAACATTAAAAGAAGATAAAATCTAACGCTGTGGTTTTCGAGAGCCTTGCAAAACACGTGGCAAATATAAGAATTGCGTATTCTCTCGCAACATGACGCAATACCTCATGAAGACACAAAAACATATAACATAATCCCTCGTTCATACCTTGTAAGGTTCTTACTGCATAATTAATTGAGATTACGAAAGACTTTGTAACAAAATACATGAAATAAAACATTATTTATTAAAAATAACGTAAATTTACATAAACTGGCTTGAATGAAGAATTCAACGAAATTAACTACAAAAGTCGTCAGTAATTTACATACAAGACTTATACCTACATGAGAGGAACTCACCTTATGAGCTGGCTATTCACCTCTTAAATACACCTATAAAATACATAAATCAAATATTAACTCTACGTTAGACCAGCTTCGTAAGGATTTACATATATATATATATATATATATATATATATATATATATATATATATATATATATATATATATATATATACATATATATATATATATATATATATATATATATATATATATATATATATATATATATATATATATATAATTTATATATATATAAATATATGTATATATATATATATATATATATATATATATATATATATATATATATATATATATATATATATATATATATATATAAAGTTAGACATATCAATAGGTGCTAATCATGCAAAGCATTCAGTACACTGGATGATATAACCGTTTACATATAATCAGAGGGCTTATAAATTAAAAGTCCGGATTACTCAAGAATTCCTCATTGTGGAACAGAAATAACAAAAGAAGGCTCTGATAACAAATGGCAATCTATAGATGAAACAATTGTAAAAATGAATTATTTTAAAGTTGGTGGTATATATCTTTATCATTGTTAAATAAATTACTTTTAATTCCAACTTAATATTTCCTCTCCTTTTGCTGTCACCTTCGTTTGGGATCAACGTGAAACCAAGATAAAGATTCCTCCTCTATTTTGCGTAGAAACTTTTAAATTGGCAAACTTCTATTAGAATCGTAATTTGTATATGCAGGAATTTGAACTTTTATGTACTCACGTGTCTTTGGTTGTAAATTCTTGTTTCGGATATTTCCTCCGGGGAAACTTTCTCACTTTTAGCTGAATATTCAGCTCCGAGTTTGCCTTCTCACATCGTATGCATTGACTTACCATTTTTCACCTCTTCGGATGCTTTCCACGAAGAAGGAGTCTCATATTAAAGGGAATCTGCCACGCATCTCTCTCTCTCTCCCCAGTTAGTGTCAAAGAAGACAAATGGGTGTGGTTAAAATCTTCGGTAAAACAGTTCACTCTGTCTCTCTCTCTCTTTAGAATTTTCAAAATATAAACAAACTACCACGAAATCTAGTTTGAGTATTGGACATCAAGTCATTTTTCTCATGAATTAAAATATTTGACCGCTGGATTCACATACACCAACACAACCACTAACACTTATACATACACATGTATGTATGTATGTATTTATGCATAAGTCTGTGCATATGGTATTGACCTTCACGAGATTCTGCAGAACGCTCACAGTTTGGCACGACAGCCCAATATGGGCAAATTAGCATTCTATGAGAGTTTTAGATTCTCTCCGGAGGGAAATGACCCTGAAATTCCTAAACCCAGCACCAGTATGTCTCATCTCTGGCTAATATTTGACAATTAATAGCTGCCATCATACTTGTATGGCAAAATTCAACGCCTGAAAAATGAGAGAAAAATTAATTAGATACTATATATTACGTCTACGGGAAAGGTGGAAATGGAAGGATGTTAAAAGGAGAGGAGGCAAGGAAAAGGTGGGCGGAATATTTTGAAAGTTTACTGAATGTTGAGGAAAATAGGGAGGCAGATATAAATGCTGTTGCAGGTGTTGAGGTGCCGGTGATGGGAGATGAGAATGAGAGATAGATTACAAGAGAGGAAGTGAGGAGAGCACTAGATGAAACGAAAGTAGGAAAAGCATCTGGTATGGATGGTGTGAAAGCTGAGATGTTGAAGGAAGGGGGTGTGACTGTACTTGAATAGTTGGTGAGATTGTTTAATATGTGTTTTGTGTTGTCAATGGTACTAGTAGATTGGGTTTGTGCGTGTATTGTACCACTATATAAGGGTAAGGGAGATGTGCATGAGTGTTGTAATTCAAGGGGTATTAGTTTGTTGAGTGCAGTTGGAAAAGTGTATGGTAGAGTACTGATTAATAGGATTTGGGACAAAACAGAGAATACAACCTTAGAAGTAAAGGGTGGTTTTAGAAGAGGTAGGGGTTGTATGAATCAGATTTTTACAGTTAGGCAGATATGTGAGAAATATTTAGCAAAAGGTAAGGAGGTGTATGTTGTGTTTATGGATCTGGAGAAAGTGTATGATAGAGTTGATAGGGAATCAATGTGGAATGTGATGAGGTTATATGGAGTTGTTGGAAGGTTGTTGCAAGCAGTGAAAAGTTTCTACAAAGGTAGTAAAGCATGTGTTAGGATAGGAAATGAAGTGAGCGATTGGATTCCGGTGAGAGTGGGGCTGAGACAGGGATGTGTGATGTCGCCGTGGTTGTTTAACTTGTATGTTTGATGGAGTGGTGAGAGAGATGAATGCTCAAGTGCTTGGACGAGGATTGAAACTGGTAGACGAGAATGACCATGAATGGGAAGTAAATCAGTTGTTGTTTGCGAATGATACTGTACTGGTTGCAGACGCGGAAAAGGAGCTTGGCTGATTAGTGACAGAATTTGGAAGGGTGTGTGAGAGAAGGAAGTTGAGAGTTAATGTGGGTAAGAGTAAGGTTATGAGATGTACAAGAAGGGAAGGTGGTGCGAGGTTTAATGTCATGTTGAATGGAGAGTTACTTGAGGAGGTGGATCAGTTAAAGTACTTGGGGTCTGTTGTTGCAGCAAATGGTGGAGTGGAAGAAGATGTACGTCAGAGAGTAAATGAAGGATGCAAAGTGTTGGGGACAGTTAAGGGAGTAGTAAATAACAGAGGGTTGGGCATGAATGTAAAGAGAGTTCTGTATGAGAAAGTGATTGTACCAACTGTGATGTATGGATCGGAGTTATGGGGAATGAAAGTGACGGAGAGACAGAAATTGAATGTGTTTGAGATGAAGTGTCTAAGAAGTATGGCTGGTGTATCTCGAGTAGATAGGGTTAGGAACGAAGTATTGAGGGTGAAAACGGGTGTAAGAAATGAGTTAGCAGCTAGAGTGGATATGAATGTGTTGAGGTGGTTTGGCCATGTTGAGAGAATGGAAAATGGCTGTCTGCTAAAGAAGGTGATGAATGCAAGAGTTGATGGGGGAAGTACAAGAGGAAGGCCAAGGTTTGGGTGGATGGATGGAGTGAAGAAAGCTCTGGGTGATAGGAGGATAGATGTGAGAGAGGCAAGAGAGCGTGCTACAAATAGGAATGAATTGCGAGCGATTGTGATGCAGTTCCGGTAGGCCCTGCTGCTTCCTCGGGTGCCTTAGATGACCACGGAGGTAGCAGCAGTAGGGGATTCAGCGTTATGAAGCTTCAACTGTGGTGGATAAAGGGGGAGGGTGGGCTGTGGCACCTCAGCAGTACCAGTAGAACTCGCTTGAGTCCCTTGTCAGGCTGGGAGGAACGTAGAGAGGAGAGGTCACCATTTTTTGTTTCGTTTGTTTGATGTCGGCTACCCCACAAATTTTGGGGGAAGTGCCTTGGTATATGTATGTACGTCTACGGTTCGTGAGATACAAATGTCTAAATCAAGAAAGATCTACTTAATTATTTTATTTAATTGGATGCCTCTTTTCTTTTCTTGCGGTGTATTGGCCTATATATCATACACAAAGTAATACAAACACTAATAATATACCTTTGGCTATATTATCCACTAAGTATCCGTTGATGCTAACAGTCCTTTAACAAACTGAAAGAATTTTCAGAAATCCCTTACATCATAGTAAATATATAACCCTTTGTACTCAATAGCAGGTAATTGAGAGACTGGTCAGACTCATCAATCATTGGCCAAAGAATACCTAACTATATGATACTTCTTGAGTCTTGTTAAGGGATTCCTTGAATCTTTCTAAGGTAGTCCTTGAGTCTTCTTAAGGTAGTCCTTGAATCTTGCTGAGGTAGTCCTTGAATCTTGCTAAGGTAGTCTATGAGTCTTGCTAATGTAGTCTATGAATCTTGCTAAAGTAGTCCTTGAATCTTGCTAAGGTAGTCTATGAGTCTTGCTAAGGTAGTCCCTGAATCTTGCTAAGGTAGTCCTTGAGTCTTCTTAAGGTAGTCCTTGAATCTTGCTGAGGTAGTCCTTGAATCTTGCTAAGGTAGTCTATGAGTCTTGCTAAGGTAGTCTATGAATCTCGCTAAGGTAGTCTATGAGTCTTGCTAAGGTAGTCCCTGAATGTTGCTAAGGTAGTCTATGAGTCTTGCTAAAGTAATCCTTGAGTCTTACTGTGTTCAATACACCTGGCACGATCTCCGACCACTTCCTCTTTTCAATGACCCGTAGTATTTTTTTTTTTTTTTTTTTACTTCAATAAAAAGTCCTTTCGGGAATATAACGAATTTGGTCAGTTTTGTAATTTACAAAAGTTGGATTGGAGAAAAGTTTTATCCTATAGGATAATCTATATGTTACGTGCAAAAGAGAGAGAGAGAGAGAGAGAGAGAGAGAGAGAGAGAGAGAGAGAGAGAGAGAGAGAGAGAGAGAGAGAGAGAGAGAGAGAGAGAAAAAAAAAAAATTGCAAAAGGAATAAAATTACTGCACTATCAGTGTAAAAATAATTTTATAAAAAGATAATCGACTAAAAGGTTTTGATTGCTAATCACAAAACTTAGTGACCCAAATGGATAAAATATGAAATAGGCTATTTATTTGATAAAAGTTACATTTTGAGTGACTTAAAAATGGAATTTGCCTTCATGAAGAAGAGTAACTGCAGATTGGAAAGATGATAATAGAGAACTCTTGACATGAAAAGACTTTAATAAACATATAAAAGGAAATTTAAAAAGTGTGGAGAATAAATGACTTTAGTAAATGTATAGTTAAAATTTCGACACACTTTAATAGACATATCAGTGTCTTTATACGGTTTGATCTTGCAAAGAGAATGTGTAGTGGAAGTCTGTAAGACTGATGCGAAAAGACGGAGAGGGACACGCAAAACATGTTGGTTTGATGGGGAATTGGATTAAAAAAAATCCATATTCAAATATACAAACTTTTTTCAGTCTCCTCTCAAGAGCAAAGTCTAATTCCATACACTCGATTCTAGGACAAAGGCAATTTTCGACCTCTTTCTTCACTCAATGATTTTCTAGGTGAAAATATAACGAAATTCAGGATCCACCCTCCGAGGATGTACTATTCGTGCAAAAGTGTCGTACTTACAGGTCCAAACGATGATTAAAGAGATATTCCTTCGTTGGAAGATGAGAGAGAGAGAGAGAGAGAGAGAGAGAGAGAGAGAGAGAGAGAGAGAGAGAGAGAGAGAACGGTGATTATACATAAGAAAATTCTGGTGCAGTAAAAAGATTTACTTAGTGAAAAGGAAGGGTCTGTATAGAAAACAAATTGTGTATATTTGACAGCTATTGTAAAAACATTTAAAGGTTATGCCCCTTGTTAAAGACATAGTTGAATGGAAAATTCATGTTTTTTATATTATAGAAAAATATCTAAACTATTGAGATAACTGCATAAGAAATAGAAATGAGAATCTCTGAGCCACAAATAATATGCAACAGATAATATAAAAAAATAAAGAAATAAATCAATGCCAAGTCAATAAAAATTAATACTAATGAAATTGTGAATAGGATTATTGTTTAACTTAGCAAAATTAACATAAAACAAAAGAACTAAAGGAATATTTCTTCTAGGCAGAAGGGAAGATAAAAAAGACACAGCTATCGCAGAGAAGACATGACATATTTCGATATAATAGTATCAATATTTGCATTAAAATATTATATGCCCTAAAAATTTCAGAAATATACTTGTTTCAATTTTCTCGCAGCAAAATCTTTAAGTCGTGTTCTACAGCAATATGTTGAATATAAAAATACACTATTGATGGCATTTGTGAACTATGAAAACGCCTCTGATAGTGTGCACCGGCTAATTTTGTGGAGAGTCCTGTGTTATTATAGAATTTCTCTTACATACTTAAATTTGATTATGTCTGTTCCTGAGTATAGCAAGTGCAAAGTTAATGTTATTGGAGTCCTATCAAAATAATTTCCAGTGAACAGCGGAGTACTCCAAGGGAATGTGTTGTCACCTTTGTTGTTTATTCTTTTCATGGTTTTTGTAATGCATAGAAGAGTAGTAGATGGTGAAGAAGGATTGGACTGGATTGGTAACAGGAAATTACCTGACCTAGAGTATCCTCATGATACTGTCCTTATAAGCAGAACACCACAGGACTTGCAAAGTTTGCTTTCCAGAATGCATGAAATATCACATGAGGTTGGGCTCAAGATGAAAAGAAGAAAGACAGATGATGAGAATGAAATATACAATGGAAGATGAAATATCATTGGAAGGAGAAAAGATTAATGAAGTAGAATCATTTAAATATTTAGGGACTATGATCTCTAGTACAGGGTCTTTAGAATTGAGGTTCAATGAGATAGAAAAAAAGCAAATCGATGGCTAGGTCAAGTAAAATTTTGTAAGCGAATCGACTGAAATTACTTTTAAAAATCAGACTATATATTATTTCAGTGAGATCAGTGTTACAGTGCGGACACTAGTTGTGGTGTGTCAATGAAATGATATCCAACAGATTTTGTAGATTTGAGAACAAAGTCGTGAGAAGAATATTGGAAGTTAAATGGCAGGACAGGATTCGAAATTAAACTACAAGAGAGATCACTCAAGTGATGTAATTATGCGGATGAGATAATGATGATAGGTAGATGGTGTTGGTTTGCGAATGCTCTTCGTACTCACAAAGAGAGATTAGTTCTCCAAACCTTTCACTGGGCTCCACAAGGAAGTAGAAGAGGTGGAAGTCCCAGCCTTACAGGGAAAGCGTGAGGTAGGAGATGATGAATGGAGAAGTGTTGATTTAAAAGCTCAAGATAGACACAACTGGCGAAATCTAACTGAGGCCCTTTGCGTCAATAGGCGTAGGGGATGATGATGATGAATATTTTTACAACTATTATCAAATTATCAAGACATATAACATTGTAGAATAGGAATCATGACTTAGTTATACAACTTCAAGGAGCTACTTGGTTGATCCAGTAATTGAAGGAGATTCTCTCTCCTTTGGTGGAATGGAAAAAGGTTTTGAGTGTGAGGGAAATTAGCATTCGAGAAAGCTTTGGGATTGAGTAAGGCGGGGCAAAAATCTTTATTCAATTCAGTCGAGGTGAATTTCCCTGGTATGGGAATACACCGACTGGCTCCTGGTTTGAAGTCTACGGCATTAAAGCATTTCGATATAGATAAAAAAAAACATTTATATATCCTAAAGCATCAACAGAGAGAGCTGTATTTATATAAGAAACACGCACACAAGCACACACATATAATAAATTATAATAAAATATAATATAATATAATATAATATAATATAATATAATATAATATAATATAATGTAATATAATATAATGTAATATAATATATATATATATATATATATATATATATATATATATATATATATATATACGTATATATATATATATATATATATATATACGTATATATATATATATATATATATATATATATATATATATATATATATATATATATATTTATATATATACACACACATATATATATATATATATATATATATATATATATATATATATATATATATATATATATATATATATATATATATATATATACATATTTATATATACATATACATATACATATATATATATATATATATATATATATATATATATATATATATATATATATATATATATATATATATATATATACATACATACATACATACATATATATATATATATATATATATATATATATATATATATATATATATATATATATAGATAGATAGATAGATAGATAGATATAAACAACCAGTACTAGTCTGCTGCTAAACAAAGGCCTCAGACATGTCCTTACACTTGCCTTTCGTTTATGGTCTTTCTATGCCAGTCCACACTCGGAAATTTTCTTAGTTCGGTAATCCATCTTCTTATTTTCATTCTACTTCTTTGCATTCACTGGGACCATCTGATTAAATACATTTCTTTTTAGAGAAAGGGGCAATCTCATTCTGTTTACCAAAAGCTCTCCATCCTATGCTTATCTTTCTTTTAATTTCGGCTCTCAATCCCATGCTTAATCTTCTTTCAATTTAGTTCTCGCGTCCTGGGAAAACATACTGTCTGTCATGAGTTCGTACAATATATTCATTAAGAATCTATAGAAGTTCTTCCATAATGCTTATTTTTCCTTTCTGCATTTTCATTGAACATTATCTTAATTTTACTCATATTCTTTTTCAGCCAAACATTTCTGCTTTCTCTGTTCAAATCTTCTATCATCTTTCGTAATTCCTCCCATGATTCACTAAAGATAACTAAGTATTCAGCAAATCTTACATTCTTAAGGTATTCCCCATTAATATTAATTCTTACATTTTCCCAATTTCTTTTTTTTTTTTACTTTTAGACATTCTGTGGATAATACAGGAGAGATGGTGTCTCCCTGTCTCTAACTCCATTTTCAATTAGAATTTTCTCACTATCTTTAAGTAGTTTTAGGAATGCTGTACTTCCTGTATAGATATTTTCAAGTGTTCTAACATAAGATCCATCTATTCCTTTCATTACAGCTGAGGCTTTGACATAATCAAAAGCTGTCATAGTTTAGAAATGCCATAAATAGTCGTTTGTCATATTCTTCCATTAGCTGTTTGATTATATGGATATCGTCAGTTGTTATACATCCACTTTTAAAATCTGCCTGCTCTCTTGGTTGATTAAAGTCTAGCTGTCTTTCTATTCGGGCTAGTATGATCTTTGTAAATATTTTATATATTGCGGAGAGTAAACTTATTGGAGGGTAATTTTTCAGGTCTTTTGTGTCTCCCTTTTTGTGATTTAGTATAATGATAATGTTTTTTCAAAGCTGTAAGTATGAAGCATTCTTGGAGACATTAGGAATAGAGTTCAGCGACTTTTACTACTATGAAATCTCCTCCATCTATTATTAAATCCAATGTTAGGACATCTTCTCCCGCTGTTTTGGCTCTTTTCATGCCTTTTAATGCTTTCTTTACTTCTACTGTTACGTTTGGTACCGGCCCAAGTGTTTCATTATTTTTATTGGCAGTTATTTCTTATATCACTATTATATAGCATTGTATAGAAATTCTCTATAATTTCTATCACTCCATCTCTATTGTTGATAATATTTCCATTTTAATCCTTTAAAGCAAACATCTGTTGGCACCCTGTTCAGTCTTTTTTCATCAATTTGATGTCTTCCTTCTTTAGTGTTTCCTCAATTTTGGTCTAATTGGTCTAGATTGGTCTAGATTATTTTGGATAGTTCTGCTAATTCTATTTTATCCCTCTTGGATTTTACCTTCATTTCTAATCTTTTCTGTACAATATTTTTGGGCTATTCTGATATTTTTCTTTGACCTTAAGAACTTTTCCACATATCCCTTGTGCTGATTCAAATATAAATTTTGTTAAATTACTGTTCATTTCTTCTTTACCTGTTTTCATTTCATCATGTAGCTAGGATGTACCTATCTTGTATGGCTAAACTAAACTCAACAGTTTATTTTAGCATTATAAATACATACATACATACATACATACATACATGCACACACACACACACACACACACACACACACACACATATATATATATATATATATATATATATATATATATATATGTGTGTGTGTGTGTGTGTGTGTGTGTGTGTATATCCCTTTCTCAGCAGGAATACCTTACTGTGGTGAAAGGATTTGTGTATGGCAATGATCAACAAAGCTGTACAAGTCAGGGGCCTCAGGGCCGCTCATACTAAGTAGGTTTGTTATGAGCAATCAGACTAAAGCGTGGTGATGGCCAAACCTCAACCATGAATAAAGACATGACTGAGTCCTTTGTCCTGAAGTGGACAAAGTTGATATCAATACTTGTTGTAGTTAATAATGCTGCTTTGGAATATATAAAGCGAATAATAACTTAGGAGATCGGAGGATTTTGTTCAAAGAATCTATATCACATCTTTATAAAGGCGTCACAATTTTGATAGCTTCCACCTGACTTAAAAGTTTAGCCCTAAATTTTATTTTTTCTTTATTTCTTTAGAGATATATGTAATAGTTATATATTATATGTTTAAAACACATGACGTAATACGTCATTGTGGCAGTAGAAGCTAGCGTGAAATTTGCTGTAGTCAGACAAGATCATAACAGGATGCGTTTTGCATATCTCAGCAATGTAACATTTTTATGAAGCATAAACACAAATACGAACCGTGTGAAAGAGTTGTGTCGCCACCGGATGCAGGTGTCTTCCTAGACTAATGTAGAGTTTACATTATGTGTTTAAATGCTGAGATAACTAACTATACGATATCTGTGATATCGATATTTTAGCCAGTTCTTATCAATACTTCACCTGGAATGGTCATCCGACCAAACCAGCTATAATCCTGTGATGGAGATGTTAACACTGTTGTTTTTTAAGAAATAAACCATTTTGAAGTTAACTGGTTTGACTTTACTTCAAGACTCAACATCCTCAACTAACATACTCAATGTGTGTTAACAACAGTAGCACACTAATAAATGGCGGCAGCGATAAAACTCTAAGAATCAGAGAAAGATCTTCTAGTATCAACGAATAAAACTCTAAGAATTAGAGATAGATCTTCAAGAAATCAACAATAAAACTCTAAGAATTAGAGAAAGATCTTCAAGAAATCAACAATAAAACTCTAAAAACCAGAGAAAGATCTTCAAGAAATCAACAGTAATGAATCTACAATTTTGACTAAGTATCATAGTCCATCGAAGAAGGAAACATTTAATGAATGTTATACATACAAACTGATGAACTGGATCTTCAATCAACATCCTAGGAAACTCAAGGGCTGACGTTCAACGCTTACAAAACATATTCAGGAAGCACTACATTCAACGGAAATCGGACCGAAACATTCACCCAAACATCAAGAGAGAGAGAGGAAATTGGACCGAATATATTCACCCAAACATCAAGAGAGAGAGAGAGGATATGATGACGTCATAAAAAACCATATAAAGCTAAGTACAATTTTCTTATTCATTTCAGTATTGAGCAGTGAAGTGTAGTTATCACGAGTCGTTAGTCGATTATTACTGGGGTGAGTGGTTTGCTAATCTTTTATTTTCCTTTCATTAAAGGAAACTGTGTTCAACTCCGAATTCTCATCTAGAATTTTTTCTCTCTTTGTGCTAATTCCGTTTTCTTTCAGAAATTCTCGGGAAATATCTTTGTGTTCCGTTTTCTTTCAGAAATTCTCGGGAAATATCTTTGTGTTCCGTTTTCTTTCAGAAATTCTCAGGAAATGTCTTGGGATTAGTAGCATTGTTTTGGGGAATTTTGTTATAATCTTTATCATTAAGTGCTTATGCGTTTATGCAGTGGACGTCTGTATTCATATAGATATTTTGATAGAATTGCAAGGGGTCGAAGAAATAGAAAAAGAAATACCGTAATCATGACGCCCCCTGTGAGCCCCCTCCCTGGACCTAGTGGCACAGGACAGATAAATCCTCTCCCGATTGTGACGCTTGTAAATGCCAGGTCAGCAATCCTTCCTTTTCAGGGTCGGGTTAATGGGTTCTTGCCTCAAAATGTGGAGTCATAGATTTCATCCGTCGATGCCCATTTAAATGCCAAATAAATCGTAGACCCTTTTGTACAATTACAAGAAGCTAAAAGTTTTATAGATTTTTCCAAGGGGGGATGCGAGTGCATATTTAAGAGGTGTTTCATTTCAAGAAGCAGTTACCTGGGATGATTTCAAAGTTAGGTTACGCGCGGTCTATGGGGGTGAAGAAGCCTTGGATGTAGTATTAACGTTAAGAAATACACTTAATCAAGCCACTATGACTCGGCTTAATGTTATTGAGAGAGCAGCTCTTATAGCCAATAGGCTTAATGAATATCAAGATATTTTAGGTAATTCCACTTGGGTTACTAGAGATAACATCTCCGTGAAAGATTTTTTACGATTAATGTATTTAACTTGCATGACACTTATGTTGCCTAGAGCTTTAGTGCGGTATTTTGATAAAAAGTTAACGCCTGCAAGTACGGAATTGGATGTATATAAACAGATAAAGAAACACATGTCTAAGTGTCCTGACCTTGATCCCGTGTTAACTCAAGTTTTTGCAAAGAATGAAACAAAGCCACAACAAGTAAATGTAGTTAATAATAGTCAAGTTTCGGGAATGACGTGTTATAATTGCAAACGTCAAGGTCACTTGATCGCGGACTGCAGAACAGTTAAGTATACAAACTATCTCATCGATACATAATAGTTCGACTCATTCATATAGTCAGTGCTACTCGCGTAAGACACAACAGAATCCAAGAAATACACAGTCAATTCTACAGTCAGTTCCATATGGAAATAAAAAGAAAAATCCTCATTTTAATAATAAGAAGAAACAGCCAAACGTCAATGTAGTTCAGAATCCGAAATAAACAAACACTTCTTCGAATAACGCTGAGCCTGGGTCGTCAAACCAGACCTCGCAAGGTCAGACTAATTTTCAGAATGTGCAGAGCAAAGCAAATACCACATAATTACCTCCAGTGGGGAAGAGAGTGATGTTGGGTCAAGGTCATTCATGTCAACATCAGTAGTATTGAATAATCAATTTAATGTTTTATTAGATCATTGTGAGGCAATAGATTTTCCTATGAAACACACGGCCGAATTAAGTAAATCAGTGCATGCTCCCGTAGATTTGCAACGAATTCATACAATAATAAGCCAAAATGAGTTACGACCAACATTATATGCTGTATATTTAGAACACAAATCCTTTATGTTATTTTTTGACTCTGGTAGTCCACGTAATATCATGGATTTGAGGACACATCATTTGTTGTTTTTGAACTTTCCGATTGAATAATCTTAAAATTTCCTGACTTTGGTAAGGAATTCTTCATTGCAACAGATGCCTCAGACTTAGGAGTAGGAGGGGTATTGCTTCAGCAATATGATAAACAATTTTTCCCGATAGCTTTCTATTCTCGAAAACTGCGAACTTCCGAAAGTAAGTATGCAGTAATAGACAAATAAGGGCTAGCTATTGTTAATTCACTAGTGCATTTCAAGTTCATAATATACGGTTATCCCGTTAAGGTTCTTACTGACCATAAACCACTAACCGAGTTCTTTAAAGGCTTCAACCACAGCCCCAAACGAACTCGGTGGCATTTGATCATTCAAGACTTTGGCGCGAGAATCGGGTATTTACCTGGGAAAGCAAATATCATTGTGGATGCATTATCACGCAACCCCGTGTCATCTTGTACGGAGCCTTTAGCTGAATTAATAGATATATCAACATCCATGCCTATTGTTAAAACGATATCTGAACAAGAAGATTTAGGCAGGAGCGCTGAATTATTACTGACTGAGCAAAGAAAAGATCAGAAATTAGAAACAATTATAAATGCTTTGAAAGGCAATCATGAGGAAAAGGGATATATAAAGTATAAGCAGCAGAATTATATAATCAAAGATAATATTCTGTGTAGGACCGTGACAAGGAAAACCCGCAATACACCACATGTAACTAACAACCAGGTAGTGGTACCAATCTCCCTTATTTCCACTGTCCTGAATTGGTTGCATGCAAATCCATTACATGGACACCCGGGGTTCTCATTAATGTCACAGAAAGCCAAATCATTGTTTTATTGGCATACATTGCTTACAGATATAAAAAAACACATAGCTAATTGTCGCACATGTCAGGAAAACAAAGGGCATACGAAAACACCTGTCAGCCTAGGGGCTTATCCCGTGCCCTATCAACCCTTTGAAAGAATACATTTAGATTTGTTAACAGGATTTTACGAGTCAGACAGAGGAAATAAGCACCTCTTAGTAATTGTAGATGCTTTAACTCGATATACAGAACCAACAGCGCTTAAAACTAAAACTGCGATGGAATGCGCTAGGAAGTTTTACGAGTGTTACATATGTAAACATGGAATTCCACACATGATAATCTCAGACTCGGGTGGAGAATTTAATAATCACTTTCTTACCTCATTGTGTGAATTCCTTAGCATAAAGAAAATAAATACCATGATATATCACCCAGAGTCAAATGGGCTAGTGGAAAGAGCAAATAGGAAGGTTTTAAATATATTAAGAGTAACACTAGGGGGATCAGACCCCAACTGGGATATTGCAATACCTGCGGTACTGAGTACTCTGAATCATTCATATCATATATCAATTGAAATGTCACCGCATGAAGCATTGTATGGTACCCCAGTTAGAACGCCTTTCCATGTATTAACGCCTACTACTAATCTATCAAATCCTTTAAAAGAATGTATAAATGCAAGCAAAAGTCGTTTTGATATCCTTCGAAAGAATTTAGAAGAATCACAAATCATAATGAAAAGGAATCATGATAAAATAGCGAAGCAAACTAAAACATATACCGTGGGTGATAATGTACCCATACAGGTAAATGTACGCAAAGGACTCAATTATAAAATAACACCTAAGTTTGAAGGCCCATTCAACATTTTGGAAACATTAACGGCCAATAGGTTTAGAGTTCAAAACGTATCCCAACCCACTGATGAGAGAATCGTACCATTAGCTCACATAAGATATTAAAAAAAAAGAAAAAAAAAAGATAGGGAAAGAAGTGAGGGAAAGATTTTTATATGTATGTTAAAAGTTTTCTTCTTAATACAGGAGTAATTGCATATATTTTTCTCGTTACAGCTTTCCAAGATGAATTTTTTGTTGTTGGGAGTGATATTGTTCGCTCAGACATTTTTCTCGTGTGGGATGAGCTCTAAAACTAAAAGTAGATTTTAAATATGGCACTATAGTTGAAAGACAAGAAGACGTTTTTATTACATCAAGCAACGTAGTAGTAAAAGTGCTGTCTCATTAGATGAGTTGCATAGAAGACATTTTCATTTGACTACAGAGAGTTCGCTTGGATCGACACTAAAAGTTGCAGAGATGCTATCTGATGACTTGCAAAATAAGACTTACAAGACAGAATATTTGGCTCGTGACCTTTTGATGTGGACTGTAGGACACAAAAATAAAGAGACACGTAACCGGTTATTTTTGCTGCACTAAACATCTTTGGGTCTATTGCAAGTTTAGGTTTAGGAATTTCCAATCGTCTTAAGATTAGTAATCAAAATAAGAAAATTGAGTTCTTGACTCATGAAGATGAATTGATTATGTCAGAACTAAGGAATCAGTTAGCTTCAATCAATCAAATTATGGATTTAGTAAATGAACATTCAAGTAATATTAATATCAGTCAGATTATGGAAGTACCAGATTTGTTGGCAACGTTAACGTATTATGATTCAAAAATAGATCAAATACATAATAGAATTGCACATTTCATTGAGAAATCAAAAGATTATGTAGAAGCTATCATGTTAGCAACTAAAGGTGTACTGTCACCCCATTTGTTGCCTATAAAATACTTAAAGTTAGTTCCGGAGAACAGACGGGAGAAACTAGGCTATATTCCTTTGTTAGACGCACGTAGGTTAGAATTTAATTACAGCCTAAATACAGTAAGCATTGAAAATAACAAGATTACGATTACAATTCCCTTTGATTCTTCTGATGCCTGGCAATCTTACAAGGATATCACCATTTCCGACTTTCATGACGAATCACTCAAATCCAGTAATATCCAGTTTGACAGGACACGTATTGATTTCCCCAGACAAGGAAACATATACGGTCATTAAAGACTTAAATCAATTAACTCACTGTTCAGACGCAATGGATAGAAAAATATGTACAGCTGACTCATTTGAATTCCATAAAACTTAATGGATTCATGCGAGTTAGGTATAGTGCTAGATGGTGCTCTCTCCCATACAAGTGAAAATTGTCTGGATAAGCTTTATCCCTTTGACAATAATGAGTTCAATTGCAGACTGAACAACGGCTCGTGGATACGATACAACAAGGACGGCTTCAATGTATCATGCCCGGACGGATCCACGTCCTATTCCCAAACCTTCGTTGCAGCAGATGGTTGTATCGAGACATCCCCTTATTCCATGGTGAAAGGGATCAAGACCATCATCAGAGAACGAGCCTACTTCGCGAACTTCACGTGGTCGACTACAATGCCACCATTACCTCTCCCATACAACAAACAGGTAGCCAAGCGGTTGATGAAAATGACCGAGATGGACCACCCGTCACCGACTTATAAAGAATTTCTTCACCCCATACTACTAGCAGGAACAGTTGTGACGGTGATGATATTTATCGCCGTTAACATCCTTGTTTGGCGTAGGTTAAGGAACAGTTTGCAGCACAAACAGAACGTTTTGCCATGTCCAGACAAAACTCCTTATTTAATTCAATTTAAAGCCGTTTGAAAGTGGCCCCTTCATTTGCTAAAAGGAGTAAAATTGTCTTGGAATAGCGTTGTGTACGAAAAGCAGTTAGTACGCTAGTAATATGTAATTGAAGAGACTATAGAACATTTGCATTTTTAAAAATACATTTAAAAAACATTTAAAAAACAAATAATTTTTTTTTCTCGGCATGTAATAAAATATATAAGCCGGAATGTTAGAAGAAAAGAGAGAGAGAGAAAAAAAAACAGAATCTATGGGCATTTAATAAAATATATAAGCCCTATATATATATATATATATATATATATATATATATATATATATATATATATATATATATATATATATATATATATATATATATATATATATATATATATATATATATATATATATATATATATATATAAATATATATATATATATATATATATATATATATATATATATATATATATATATATATATATATATATATATATGTATATATATATATATATATATGTACGAAACCGTGGTACGTGTACGTATCAGGAATTCGTGTTTGTGCACTAAAATTGAATCTTTACCAAGGTAACAAATATTTTTATTAATTACCGTATTGTAATAATCTATGTTTCTGACAAAGGTAACAATTATTCTTTAACAAAGTTACCGAATCATATGTATATCAGTATTTTTTTGGGGGTACCATATAATCATTTGCTAGCAATGTACCATATATGTGATCTGTATTTATCATGCATTTTTTTCTTTGCTTTGGTAATATCTTTTCATATGCATTATTGTTATTATTTTTTCTTAATATGCCTATTTTGAACATTCGTCCTCATTTGCTTATGGCTAAAGTTGAACAAAGAATAATACATATGTCTAGTCACACTCCTAGTAAACATATTTTGGCGTGTTGTTAAATCTTTAAAAAAAAAAAAGAATTGAGATAGCTGGCCGAGCTGATGTAATAGTCATATATTACATGTTTAAAACACATGACGTAATATGTCATTGTGGCAGTAGAAGCTAGCGTGAGATTTGCTGTAGTCAGACAAGATCATAACAGGATGCATTTTGCATATCTCAGCAATGTAACATTTTTATGAAGCATAAACACAAATACGATCCGTGTGAAAGAGTTGTTTCGCCACCGGATGCAGGTGTCTTCCTAGACTAATGTAGAGTTTACATTATGTGTTTAAATGCTGAGATAACTAACTATACGATATCTGTGATATCGATATTTTAGCCAGTTCTTATCAATACTTCACCTGGAATGGTCATCCGACCAAACCAGCTATACTCCCGTGCTGGAGATGTTAACACTTGTTTTTTAAGAAATAAACCATTTTAAAGTTAACTGGATTGACTTTACTTCAAGACTCAACATCCTCAACTAACATACTTAATGTGTGTTAACAACAGTAGCACACTAATATATAGAGGTGGAAGATTTTGATTTCTTCCATAAGATTATAGATGGAATAGATTTGTTTTTCGAATGAGCATATTAAGTCGGTTTCATATTTATTTTCTTTGTAATGCTGTAAGTTGGTGTATCATAATTCTCTCTCTCTCTCTCTCTCTCTCTCTCTCTCTCTCTCTCTCTCTCTCTCTCTCTCTCTCTCTACATATATACACACACATATATATATATATATATATATATATATATATATATATATATATATATATATACATATATATATATATATATATATATATATACATATACGCTAATATTATATATATATATATATTTTATATATATATATATATATATATATATATATATATATATATATATATATATATATATGTATATATATCTTGTATTATATATATATATATATATATATATATATATATATATATATATATATATATATATATATGTATATATATATATATATATATATATATATATATATATATATATATATATATATATATATATATATATATATTTATATATACATATGTTACAGTCAATATCTAAATCCAGGCAATTTGTAAAATGACTGAACTTTCCAGGCAATATGTGAATTGCCTGGTTCACACAGCCAATTTACAAATCGGCTAAAAATAGCAGACAATTTATAAAGTAACTAAAATTCCAATAGATTTTCTTGGCATATTGACTGAAAGGAACCCCGGTATGGATATTCTGTCAGTTTACCTATTGAAACTTTGTGTGCTGTTGTCTGTGTAGTTTATTATTGTGCGTGTAACCATTGTCTTCAAAACTTCCTCTGGAAGTTTAGATGAGCGTAGACCTACTCTGGCCTCAACACCAAAGATTACATTGTATGGGTATTGTTTGAATCAAGAGTGGTAACAGATGTTCTTTTGAAACTCCACAAACTTTCGAGTCTTTTGGGCCACTCACTTAATCATTCATTATTACCTATGAAATTAGCTTGTGTTTTTTATCACAATTAAGGCCTTCAACTGAATCCGGATACTGAATATACATTGGTTTACCATGAAACATTAACAAGTCTGGCCAAAGAAGTTTAAGTTCCGAATGTTAAATGTTGTAAATTTACTACCATTATTGCTTTGAGGAATTTGAAGTGGCCCAAACATTAACAATATGTCCATTTGTTGGAATGCATCATCAGCGGCTCTTTTGGAAGTTAAGAGACAAAATAAGCAAGACTGTTTTTAGATGATTTTGATAAAACATTATCCACTTACATTTACCTTTCATACAAGACTGCATGTCAACAAGATCCACCTGATTTGACAAAATTGGTCGTAAATCTTTTCCGTTTCTTTTGACCATGAACACAAAGATTTGAACAGTCCTACAGTATCTTG